>NC_141135.1:170131193-170433116 GCF_053477565.2 Lygodium microphyllum | reverse complement strand
CGCAGATCCATAAGCTGCTTTAGCCAATACATCTGAATCGATGGACTTTTCTTGTCATAGAGATTTTTAATATTTTTCCACAACTGCCATGTACTCTGTCATTTCTCAAAGACATTATAGTGAACCTGTTCTGTGAGAGACAATACAATGGTGGACTTGCATAACTCATCAAGCTCAAGCCATTCCTCATTTGGCATAGTTGCAGGCGGATGTTCGCTTAACCTAAAAGGTTTGATCCACGATTTTTGTACCAACACCTGCCAAATCTGGCTCTTCCAATAAGAGTAATTTGTACCATCAAGCTTAGTGATGTTGAAAATAGCATGATCAGTGGACGAACTCGCCATAATGTAGGTTGGAAGACTATAGACAGTTCAAAATTGCTTGTTGTTTACTATAGAAAATGATTAAAAAATCATCAAAATTGAGGAAAAATGGCAAAGAAAATGGAACCAAAGCTGCTATTCATCAAGTACTAGTGAAAGTATATCATTTCAGAGTGTTTCAACATGAAAAATCCATGTCAGTCCATACATATATATGCTTGCTATAATAAATTTCAGATTTCAGTAAAAGAGAGCTAACAGTGCCAAAATTGGATCCCAAGGTAATCAAATACTGCCAAGACCAAAGCTAGCATCATGTGGGCATAACATTAGCGTATGATGGTTGATAAGCAGGAATCCAACACCCAAGCATGTCATACAAACATCTGCCAGTAAGTAGGCACACCCCCCCAGGTAACGGGGCAAAGTGTTCTTGCCACTACCAAAACTTGACACAAGTAGTTGTCAGTTCACAAAGATACGGATCCAAAACTGAGACTTAGCTCATAAGCATATAGTGAACCAAGACATATGATGTATCATCCCAAAAGGTAAGAAGTCCCAAAGTCTCAAGTGTCTGTGATTGCTCAATAGCATGTAACGGCTCAATGCATAAAAGTACCACGTGCTCAATGTTTGATAAGTATTCAAGAATTCTCCCACTAGCACAAAAGCCGTATGTACGAGCTTAAGAGCTCAAGCCAAGGCAAGGCACAGTGCCAATGACATAAGTCCAAGACAATATATCAATAGTACATCCCGAACATGTAGGCGGTAGAGCATCCATATGTAGCATCCATAAGCATGTAAGACATCAAGTACATCCCAAGATACAACTCTGGAAAGCTAATAAATAGCTTAAGTAAGCTTCGAGAATCCAAGGTCAAAGCCAAGATCGAGCTCCAGTAGCAATAGGCTCCAAAAAATGTAACTAGCATGTAGTAATGGCATAGGTTAAGCATGTTAAGACCGGTCAGACATAAGCAACATACATGCCATAAGTACATCCAAGACGGAGCATCCAAATGCTTTGCAAAGCGAGCTCAGGCTCAATCAACGATCCCAAATCAAAACCAAGCTCTATGTCGAGCCCCAAGTGTCAAAACATCATATATGTTTGAAACATAGCTCGAAAAGCATAGGCATAAGTATACATGAGTAAAATGACTTCAGCCCAACTGTGTACAATAGTGATTTACTGTTCAAAACTGAGAATTTCAGCACCAAAATCAGCTCCAAATGGTTGCCAAACAATAAGCATACATTCCCCTAACATCCGAGCATCAAACGAGACCAACCAGGCATTAAATGAAAATGCCAAACAAGCTGTAGCATCAAATGTCAGTGTAACACTGTCATAAACTGCATGTGGACTATTATAACAGTCCCAAAACAATGTTAAATCAGTCCAAATGCTATGCCAACACATCAACCATCAAAACCAAGCATCAAAGCATGTTTATATGCCTGAAATGGAGCCTTTCTAAGTGCCAATGGAGAGGGAGAGCTACTGTTGTGACTGTTAATGCTGAAGACACATATGGGAGGGCTGCGTGATTCCGCCAACTGTAAATGCTGGTCTTGGGGCTATAAAAAATTGTGGCCAAGCTTTGGAGGGGTCCGGTTAAAGCCAATGAAGGCCTCAAACAAGCTCCAGCAAGTCTTGTTCAAAGGCAAGTGAGATATGAAGCAAGGGAGCTTCAATGGTGGCTATCCCAATCTTGTTTACAACATATGAGACCTGAGAATTGAAGTAAACCCTTAAGAAAATGATCAAATACATCTGATGTAACCTTGAAGGTGCTCAACAATACGGAGAAGGTGCTTGGGAAGCTGGGGAGTGACGGGAGCTCAAAGGAGTCAGATATGGCTGCCAGGAAGGTGACCCAATGCAAGTAGGGAGTCGATGGGATGCTGAGAATGCCAAGAACCAAGCTCAAGAGTCGGAAAGCAAAGCTTTGATACCAGTTGAAAGGGAGTGACGGATCGAATGTTGGACTTGAGAGCTATGGCAGGAGAGCAAGAGCAAGAAAGGAAGAGACTAGAAATGGGAACTCCAATGGTCACAATGTTTGACCGGGCCTTCCTTTATTCAAACTGTCACTAAAAGAATAAAGAATAAAGTGACGGTGATGGACGCCCACCACCATCAGTGTGTAGTGGCGGTGACTGTTAGTGTAGTAATACACGGGCGGCTAGGCAGAGGTACCTTTACCCCCAACACCATTTGGCAAAGCCAAGTGTATATCCCCTGTACAAATAACATGACAATCGTGCCCAAGGCCCAAAGAAATACATCCGTCAACCTCTGTGTAAGAAGAGAACCAAGCTCTATGCGGAGTAACATGACAAGATGCCATACTGTCTAAAAGCCAATTAAAGATATAGGCCATATCAATGAGCAAGTAATCTATAGGGTAACACGATGCCAGGAGTCTAGGTTTAGCTGCATCATCATGGGTAATTATATGCACCATACCACTATCAACAATGGTCTCACCTACTATATCACTGACTCTGCTCTCATGTCTAGTGCGACACAATCTTTTCTGCTCTCTAATCCACTTGAAGCATTTATGCTTCACATGCCTTTCAGGGAAACTCTCATAAGAGAGAACGGGCTCATCAAAAGGACTATCTGCATGACTAGAAGAGCTAGAAGTCGTCATAGCATACTGCAAAGGGGACTTATCCAAACTAGAAGGGGAGAACACAAAGGCATCAACCACGAATGCAAAAGCTCCCACACAAATAAGCTTAACAGACAAAAGCACGATATATCCAACCATTGTAGCTCGTAGCCATAAAAGCATAAGCATGCCTTGGAGCCATAAATGCATAAGCATCCCTGAAACATAGGAGTATACATACCATGTACTGACATACATGTCCAGCCAAGAATGGCAGGTGGCAAATAAACCTACAAGAATCAAGCTCCAATAAAAGCCCAAATATCTGTGTAAAAGCATCCATGTAAGAGATTACAAAATACATAGCAACAGACCATGTGCATACACGGGTGGCCATAAAGATCAATTTCTCCCTGACATACACGGGCAATAGCAGCCCAAATAGCATAGATGCCATACAATAGAGAAGTAGGACGGCCATAACTGTAAATCCCAAGCACTATCCAAGTCCACTGATCAGTATTCCGCATATCAAATGCAAACGAGTAATCACAGCTCAATATAGGCAACTGCCAAAACAAGGGAGCAGTTCACTACTCAATACCTGTAAGTGCATCCAAGTAATAGCCAAGATCCATAATCGGAGCATCAAATCCCATATAACATCCAAGGTCGTAACAGAAAAAGCCAAGTCGTAATGGAAAAACCCAAGTCAATGTCCAACTGCTCAAGGGAATACTCAAATGAATGTCGAGACGAGCTCAAACAACTGCCATCCACAACCAAAGCATAAAGCATTCACCAAGACATCATAACTCGTACTAGGTAGCCTAGGCATAAACCATGTCATAGATGAAATGATAGCTGCAAAAAGAAGTGATAGTCAAATCCAAATCGAGCTCTAATCTCAACTCAAAAGCATTCTGGAGCATAAACAAGATGTGGCATAGTCCAAATGCATGAATACATCAACCCAAGTAGTCGGGAGGATGCTATACGCAATAGGCATAACCTGGAAAATCATTAAATAGCTCCAGCCCTGAAGTTTCCAGCAGTATATAACCTCTGTAAACTGAGCAAATCAGTGCTGCTCAATCCAAGCTCAAATCCATAGGCAAACCATATGCATACATTCCTGTATGTATAGGCACCAACCAGGCATAATCAGACATCAAATTCTAAGATCTATAAGCATAAAATTGAAGTAACAGGTGGCTGCCCTATGTTGGATAGATCTGGGACTGTTCAAAATAGTCAATGGCTGAGATAAATCAGCTCCAAATGCATCTCACATAAGAGGCATAACATCCACAAGTGATCCGGTATCAACAGATATAAGTAGAAGCATCACATAAGCCATAGGCATACAAATACATGCCGTCTCAGACTTGAAATCTGTTATAGAATATTCTATCATCAGAATTTGGCAAATCTGACATCACCATCATGTCCGAAGCGTGCCAAAATCCAATCTTAGACTCTTACCTTGCCTGAATTGAGTTCCGAATGCTCGAGATATGACAAAAAGAGTGATTTTTTAGCCATTTTTGTAAACATGCGTAAATAAAACGTGAGCATGCTGTTGTACTTGAGGGGCCAAATCAGAGTGGGTAGGGGATAAGCAAGATCCCAATGAAGGCCTACAATAGGCCTACACAAGCCTAGGACAAGTCCAAGCAAGAGGTGAAGAGAACAAGCTTCAATGATGGAAGCTATGGCTGCCTCTTCATGAAACCTTGTTGTTCATGTCAAAGAATGGTTGAGAATTAAGTGAGAAGCATGCTCTCATACCTCGTGTAGATGGTGGGGAAGGTCAAGAAGCGCTCGCGAAGGACCTGCTCTGATACCAGTTGAAAGGGATGCAGGAGACACGGGAGAGAAGAGCACACACAATGAAGGTGCTATCAACAATGTTATGAAAGCCTTATTGCACTTTCATATATATATATATATATATATATATATATATATATATATATATATATATATATGAATAAAGAATATGGGTAGTCACTGTACACGAGCAGGCCCAATGACCTTTTACCCCAATAATAGCATCTCTGTATTCCATAAAAGCTTGCAATCAATATATGTTCAATATATATGTTTGCATAAATAACACTTTTTGAGACTTCTGAATAGCATAAACTTGGCTATGATTAGCCGTGAATGTAGCTAAACAACTGTGCGTGAATATGCATATAAACAATGCTTTTATGAAGCAAAATTGTCTCATACATGTATAGGAGCAGCCTTGGATCTATTCAGCCCCCACATATTCACGAATACCTTGCAATAGGCCAATGATAAACCTCTTGATCAGCACAACATCTCAATCCTTGCTGTAGGTACAATATTGAATCAAGATTGTTTCATAACAGTCCATAGTCTCCCTTGTTTCAGGACAACAATGAGTAGATCACAGTATAGAGTTTCAAGGCAGTAGTAGCATGCTTCGAAACTTGTATTTGCATGAATATAGAATAGTCATTCTCAACATACAGTAGCCCTTAGAGAGCAACCCATAATTATGAAGCAAGCAGACTATGCGTGCCTCTTGTTACGCATTGTTTTTCTCCACTTAGTGATGGGCAGTGGGGGCCTTCGTTATAAACTCTTTGTACTTTAGTTTAGAACAATAGAATTCAACACACTACAGTCCACAAAGCAACCTTGTTTATCCTTGGTTTGTGATTCATCAATCTCCTTGCATATACCCTATTACTCTCTTTGTCTCTAGCCCTTGTTTGTGCCCTGTAGAGTAGGCTTTACCCTGCATGGAGCAACCCAACCAATCCCACAACTGAAGTAGCTCGATCAAACCTATGATTTTGGCGGACGATCTGCAATCAAGTTTGCACCTAATCTTTGGACATTCAGTGTCCTCCATATATAAGAGGGTTTAATATGTATGTAAACACTCCTAAGTCTTGCAAGATGGTACAAATATGTTGCTTATAGGGTTTACATACTGTGCTCCCCAAACCATATGACATCCACTTCCTCTAAACCTGCACATTCTTTGACATGTGCCATCTCTTTGTCTTCAACATACGTGAGTCCCTCATCTTCAATGTTTTCGTCTTCTTATTCTTCTAGATGTGATGAACATGCTCTATATCTTGCTCTTCATAGTTACTTGCATCTCTTGTTTTAAATGGCTTAATCCTCTTCTTGGCTATAGGAACCTTTAGCTCTGTACCATCAAGCTCATATAGAGAAAAAGTTGCATTATCGTGTACATGCTTCATAGTGTATATGTCAACCACCTCTTTGAAAACTACTTAAGAGTGCTATATTGATAGTCAAGATTGCTAGCATAAACTTTCATCGAACCTCCTCTCATTGGTTTAGGACAAAGCTTGTGCTTTTTATCAAATCAGTCTTTGTTCTTGAACTTGGGTTCTCTTAATTGTATTATTGCAAGCTCAATATCTTTAAGTCTTGTTTATAATTGTTGAATTTGTACTACAAGAAAGGATTCTCTATTCATATCTTCCTCCCAAGGTAGCACATTCCATGTAATGGCAATGTTCTCTATGGGCATGATAGGTTTTTAACCATACATCAAGTCAATAAGCATATATCCAATAGCTACATCATGTGTAATATGATCAGTCCATAAATCATAAGGAAGTAGTCTAGACCACTTCTGAATCTTTCCCCTACATGCTTTGACCAAAGCTTTGACAATTGGTAGGTGACCTCTTTCACTTTTCCCATTTCCTTTTGGATTCTAAGTTGTAGTGAGAGCAAGATTGATCCCTATCCTTGAGAAGAATTTCCCAACTTTATATGCGTCCAATTCTTCTCTATTTGCCATCACTTTTCCAACACATCCATAGCGACATATCACATCTTCCAAAAGACATATGCATATGGCAATTGTAGTCTTCATTCTTAAAGCTCAACGTTCCACCTAGTTTTTGAGATATTCTCTTGCAAGTGAAATGTATCTCATTTTCCATAGACCCACATGCATGGTCACTAAGTCAACCACCCATTTATGATGCATAGCCAATGGGTGGATACCTTGGATATAGACCATCATGATGTCATAGAGAAGATACAACTAACAACTAGCACAAGTCTTCACAAACTGCAAGATATCTCTATATAAACCTTTCCATTAGTATCTTAATCTTTGTGAATGTGGCCCAAACAGCTCGATAACCAACCCATAAACTCTCAGAAACTCTTTCATAATATGTTGCTGAGTGTCTTTGTCACATACCACTCTTACAAAAAGTACCATTTCTTTACTTTGGATGCTTCCATAAAAACCCATTCTTCAAGAAATATCCAAATGCTTTCCTTTGGATCCTCTTGAAATCTTTCTCAATCCACCCTTCTTGCCTTGTCAAAGTGCTCAAGTAACAACCAATTTGCAGCCATTCACTCTCATACATCTCTTTTGAAAAAGGCTCAATTAAATAAACATAGCATATATGGTTCAGTGTTGCTCTTGCACTTTCAACTACTTCACTATTTGAAACCAAGATATTCATGATCTTCATACCTATTCATTGATAGCATATCAACAAGTGCATTATATTCACTTGCAATATAATGAAACTCTAGATTCAAGGTCTTGATATAAGCAATCCATCGAAGCATAGTAATATTTGGAGTCAAGCAACTAGTAAGCATGCCAAGAAGTGGTAAGCAATCTATCTCAACAATAATTGAAGCTCTAATGAATTACTATTTGTTGTACTTCAATGTTGTAACCACTCTCAATAACTCCATTTTTGTCTATGAATACTTTTCTTTGATGTCAATTCAATATTTTGGCTCAAAATCTCACCGCATTCCTTATTGTTTTGTCCAATAGCTCATCCAATCTCTACATGACTCATATCAATTGTAACAATGATAGGTCTTCCACTTTAATAATCAACCTTTCTTTGTGTAGGTTTTGTTTGCAACAAGTATTTGAGCTTTCTCATTGCTTTTGTATGCATGTCATCCCACTAAAACCTTTGCCCTTTTATCAATAATAACAAATAGAGTGCATTAGAAATATGAGCAAAGTGTGGAATTCATATGAGATAGAACACAAAAGTACCCAAGAATCTATGTACTTCTAAGACTAATGTACAAACTTCATTCACTCTTCCAATTGCATCAACCTTAGCTAGACATGGCCATTTTCCATATGGTCCACACATGTGAACCACAATCAAGATTTCTCTAACCCAAAAAATAGACTTGTCCCGATGAAAGAGTAAGGTTCACCTCTTTCAATTTGGTCAAGATCTTTTCACAATTGGTTATATGATCTATATCAAAATTTCTACATCCATTTTTATTCACCGATTTATCTTTTGCAATTTTCATGTATCGTTTTATTGGTACATCATTAAGAAAAGGCATAGTGATTTGCGGTATATAATCTTGCAAAACTTTATCCATGGCATTTATCATATGCTCAACTACATTCATTTCTCTCTTCGGCAAGGTATACAATAGTGTTTTCATTGTTGTTAAATCCTTGCTTGCAATAGTTAACTGAAATCAAAGTAAAGATCACCTAAGGAGTAGATTTGTCCTCTGAAAAAGGCTTCTACAAACTCATCCACAATAGACTAGTCCCAATATTTTTGATAGTCACTTTATTTATTGGCTGCCCTTGTATGAACCTTAAATTCCTATTATTCTTTGGCATAATGAACTATGTGTTTGAATATGGAGCAAAAGATGGCTTCAGTATACCCATTTTTATCTTCTTTTTCAATAACTCAATCGGCTTCAATAAGTGAGCTTTTGGCATTGGAATGGGTCACAATTGTAAGGTCCATGAGGAGTAGTGAAAGTGATCAATAGAATAACGACTTGATCAACACATCCAATTTCATGTGGTTGAAATGCAAATGTTTTACTATGTTATGCTAACATATCCATGAAGCACCATTTCTCTACATGAATAAAAAAATCATTGCAACTAATCTTCAATTCTTTTACAGACCCTGTAGTAAACTTATACCCAATATTCTTTAGACACCTAATTTTTGGATAAAAAGAAGCTAACTCTCTCTTATTCTCATTTTCAAAAGGTAATGGCAAAGCAATATGCTTAACCTTCTTAGCCATAGTTTTATCTTTTGTTTCAACCCATGCATCTATTCTTTTATTTGCCCCATATATTTACTTGCCTTTCAAAATCCCCTATCACTCTACATATATCAATAAAGGATACTTTGATAATTTCATTTCTTGTGTGCATCCCAGAGTGCATCATAGTTGCAAGCTCACTCCTAGTATCAATATAAGACATCTCATAAAAAAACCTGGCAATATATTCATTAGATTTAAGCAACTTATACTTCTTCAAGCCTTCTTGAGTCTTGTGGACATACTACTGATCCAGGTTTTTCAAAACTAGATTTCTACCACAAAATTTGGCCAAAATCCCTATTAAGAGCCTGATCCATAGCTTAAACCATACATCTTATCACTTTGGGTTTATTCTTCAAGTACTACGTATACTACATTGCTTCTTGGTTATGATAACTCTAGCAAGTGGGAAAACAAGTTCTTAGGAGGGATGTCAATGTAAATGGTAAAAGGGATGGGTTATCTTAGTGAAGATGGAAATGGATTACACCTAGGGATTGAGTGAGTGAATAGATTTTTTCAAAGAACTAGCCTCCAACTACACTTTGATTCGATCTACATCACCAAGATTTGGGATCTATTACCATCATTAGAGGACACTGTATACAAGTTAATGTTCACATCATGGTGTCATTTGGATCTTAGACAAAACCTCACAAGCATGGACCCTCTCTATCACATGCTTATATGTATATAAGGAATTAAAGTCAAAGCATCTTTTAGAAGTATTTTTTAATAATTTTAATAAATCCCAAGGAAAATCGAATTTCAAAAAAATTCCTACGCTACCCGACCGGTTTCAACGTGGTCTACAAAGTTACAGAAGAAATGTTTTTTCAGATTCTTCACCGATTTAAAGTTACGAATGTGCAGACTGCTAGTTGTAGGCAATTTTATTCTCTCTTTTACCCTTATTACATCAACTTTTTATTTTATCATTTTTGTAAATATATTATAATAATGTGCTTTAGGCACCCACCTTTTGTAATCTAGCTCCCTTTCTCTAGCTTGTCTACCACTGCCCTTGGCTTCTGACATGATGACCAAGGTGGGAACTTGTCCCATCCACTATTCTCCATATTATCAAAGATGCCATGTATCATCTAAGATTATATTAATAAAAAATATTAGCTTAATATAATCCCTCATGGAAGCTATATAAGGTACCCATGGAGATGTAAAGAAACACAATCACAAGCACATGAGAATACTCTAGATTACCAAGCCCAAAGGGGAGCCACTAAGAGCACATCATCCAATACCCTCATGCTAGTCCATCTCTTTGAGGTAAGCTATGAGTGAGCCTCTTTTTTATATAGCATTTCATGAATACATAATGGCAAGCTTCCTCTACCTCTTTTCCTCTTGTCTCCCTCTCTTCTCATCTCTCTCTCTCTCTCTCTCTCTCTCTCTCTCTCTCTCATATTCTAATATTACGTCTAGATCATATGGTGTCCAGATCATATGTACTCTCTTCTAATTTTTCCTCTACATTCATACTTAAACTTATTAAGTAAGACTTTTCATATGATTTATTGGTGGGGAATCCTTATTTTTTCATGTTATATATTTGTTCATGGGAGAAATTAGGAGCCATCACCTCTCTTAATCTTCCATCATCTTCATTTCCCTTAAGATGAGCTACAAATTCTCTCTTGTGAAGTTGTGTTTTGGTTCTTTCCATTCACTAAGGAAATGGATGTCCTAGCCCATCCTCCCTTTGGCTAGGTGGTGCCCTTCTTTAGCTCTCTTAGTGAAGATTGGAGACTAGGTGAGCAAGAGGCAATCCACTCATCTTTTTAGCTCTCATTTTTTATGTCCCCATTGAGGAACTTCTCAAGCTAGGCTTTACAATTTATATAAAGAAAAAAACATCAAGGAGTTGTCCTCTTCCTTAAGAGTGTTTGTCAAGGGATCACTAAGGAGAAAACTTCATCAAACCCTATTCAAGGGATTCATTGCTCAAGAGTACCACCATGTTCTCCAAAAGAAGCTTAAGAGAAAAGAATCTTTATCAATAAACGACACGTATGTGGGTAAAGCAAGTTAATTACACACATCATTCTTTACTTCAAGAGAAATCTTGCTCTCATTAAGTCTCTAGGTCAAGGCATTGTGTTGAGTCCTTTGTGTCTAGTGTAAAGACACTCCCTTAAGAGCCTTGTCTTCAAGTGGTAAAGATGCTTTCAAATTCGGGGATTAACAAGTTTTTGGAGGGGGAGTTACACATCAAATGGTGTGCGGTATTGGTGAGAGGCTATATATGGTGATGCACTTCAACTACTACTAGCAAGAAGGCTCAAAGTATTTGAGAAGGTAGCTATCAAAGCCTATGAACTTTACAAGGCTGATGATGGTCACACAAAAGCTAGGCTAATTGCTGGTGAGAAAATCCTTCGCATCTCTCGAGTGGTGGGATTTAAGAGGCCAGAGCTTCAGCAACATGCTTCATGAAAGTTTGTAGTGGAAATTTTTAGTTAATGAACAAATGAATAATCCTATTTTCTACAACTTTCAATCGGTTCAAAACATTAGGGTGGATGTTTGCATTAGTAGAAAGATACATTTTCAGCAAAGGTTGGTCTTTTATTTTGGAGCTGAGAGATTGAGAGAGATTTTCTTGTCCCCTGACCCCATAATATTCCCTATTTTGGATTATAACATCTTCTTTAATGTGCACATATTCATTCTACTCTAAGTGCATCCCATGAACCATAGGGATTTGTACAGACCTATCCATCCTCTTGCTAGGTAAACTGTGCACATAATAGCTAGTCAAAGCTCAGGTTTCAAAATATCATAAGGGACTTATTGGGCCCTCGTCGTCTTGCTGAGATTAATGCATTTGTGAATCCATTTATTCTACCCTTAATAAGTTATGATTTGGGCCTAGACGTATTCATCTTTGTTTGTATTGAGCTAGATCAACATCTTCCTATCATGGCTTTTCCAAGGTTTTTTGGGCACAAAGGGGAGAAAGCTCTAGAATTTCTAGGTGACTTAGAAATGGCCATCCTATTCACAAGTCGAGGTGATGAAGCAACCAAAGTACGGGCCTTCTCTTTAGTTCTAAAGGGTGATGCTCAAGTATGGTATCAAGCTCTCCTGGAGGCTACAAGTGTAAAAATTACATGGTGCAACGAACAGAATCTGAGAAAGAGATAGAGATAGAGAGTACACAATAGATAAGAGGATAATTAGAAAATTCATTTAGCTCCAAACAACTGATACAGATATGGCTCTGTCCACCCGTTGTCAAAGAGTTTACTGTTCATAATATAAATCATGGGATTCTTATGAACACAGAAAAACTTCATTGGGAGTTATATGAGGAATTTGCATACAAAATTCAGACATTGTTATCCAATAACCAACTTAGTTACATAAGTTCTTTTGTATTTAGCATATAATTTTCAGTTATACCATGTATGATGAAAAATAAGTCTATGGGAACCTACAACTTGGTCAACTGGAAGTAATTGACAGTCTGTAGGATAAATCACATTGATTCAGGTGTAAAAATATGATTAGAACTCAAGAAAAATGCCAAAAGTTGCCAAAAGTCCACTAAATTCATAGGGGACCTAAAGTAATAGACTTAAGTGACCAGCAAGTGACTTGGGTAGGTCAAAAAGTGACTTGGGCCTGAGTAGGGAGCAACCCGCATTTTTCGGTGCAAAATGCGGGCTACACAGTCTGAGCACAACTGGAGAAAACTGAAGCTATGGTGCATGCTTTGGAGCATGAAAACTGAAGATCAACAGGCCCAGAAGCTGAAGATATAAACACGATGAGAGCTCCACTTCTTTGCCCATTTGGTTTGACGAAAATGCATGTTGAAACAGTCTATAAAAGGAAAAAATCTGAGAGAAAAGTATTCAGCCTGCTCTTATGCATGACTTCTCTTATTTTGTCTACCTCATTCTTGGTCCAATGAAGCCCGACTTGTACCCAAGTACTTGAGTGACTTTGGGGCAAGCAAAGGGTGAGGATTTTGAAAGTATATAGGCTGTTATGGGCTGAAATAACCAGTCATAAACAGGGCAGCCCACTGTTATTGTCCATTTTTATGAGCAAACAAGAGATTTATGTGGTTGTAATAGAAGGAAATGACCTCTTTTCATCACGACTTTGTTAATTAATGATTAGAGGAGCTTTTTCATGAGTTTATGCACTCATTTTGAGCTTGATTATGGGCTGGAATTTTCTGTTTTAAAACAGGGCTGAAGCTAAAATTATGCTTCTTCAATTCATTTCATGTATCATTGGCTCAAATCTTGAATGTATTTGAGTCTATCAACATAATATTTGTTCCAAAGGGTTGAAATCCATCTATGTACTTGAAATAAAAGCCATTAGAACTTGCATTTGATATTCATAATTGAATTGAGAATCTAAAAATATCATTTATGATATGATATATGTATCCAAAGGCATTTGATGTAATCAAGATAGAGTTATTTCTTCTGTTCATGTATGCTAAATACATAGAGAAAAAGCTTGAATTATTCTTTCGTACCTAAATCATTTCTAAATCCCGGATCTTATTAAACCTCAATCTATTTTCCCTTCCTGAACTTTGAATCCTAAACTCCTCTTTTGCACTAAAGCCCCGGTGGTAGACCTTCAGCCCTTAACACAACGACACCATGCGCTTCCACAGTGAAGCTTAGATGGCGATCTAGACAGAAGATAGGTGAAGAGGTTAAGGCTAGTTGGAACAACTCTGACTGGGTGAAAGATAGATGATCGATGGCTGTGAAGGGGTTTAGCTTTTATAGCCCGTGAAGGCGGCTAGGTCAGCATGACCAACTTACCATATGAGCCTCCACTAGTCAGCCAGGGAATATTCCCTTTATCGTCTTCAAGGGCCGCTTTCGCGGCCCTCGGACCCCAAAATAGGGGTTCCTTTTAACTCCCTTACCCCGAAACTCAATACAATGTTCCTCGAGTTGCTACTAGCTTAACTACTGAGTCCAACTCAAAGATTAGACCCACAATGGTCACCTTTTTGCCATTTGATCACATAGACCTCATCTGATATACAAGTCAAGACTCATCGAGCTCACATTTGGATTCTCCTCATAATGGGGGCCTTAAAAATTTGAGCACCATGGATCATTGGTGGCACCTTATGAGGGTGGGGCATTGAGCATATCTAACAACAAGGGGTAACTGGGAGGATCTCAAGACCGCATTCTTGCATGAGTACCAGGATACAGAGTCTCCTAAAGATCTTTGGAGACAACTCCTAGATCTTTGCCAAACCTTAACAGGGGAGTACCAAACATATGAAGGCATGTTTATAAAATTGTGGGATAAATGGATATCCTTTTTAGTTGAGGGAGAGAGAGTACTTGATTGCCTTAAGAAAGATTATTTTCTAGCTGGACTTCACCCTTTACTAAGGGAGAAGGTCAAAGGCAAGTTTCCCACATCCTATGAAGAATCAATCACTTATGCTAGGGAGAAAGATAAGAAATTGAAGTATCAAGTCCAATTGAAGGGGGGAGTTGAGCCCATGCAGTTTTTACCAACCATGCCAAGGCCTAGAGAAATAGTAGAGGTCCCATCCGAGCCAGAGATACCACAGCAATAGCTCCTACAACGCATTACTAATCAACTTGAAAGCCTTTCATTGAATTTAGTGCAATGAGTACGGCCCCCTCCCCTCGCAAATGAAGGCATTCTAGGCTGAAGGAGACAAGAAAGAGAGTATGCTTGCTTAGAGACTGGCCATGGTATGCACTTTTGCCCTCATCCTAGGTGTCTGCTAGAAAATGGGTTCCAACCAAGAAGGAGGGGACAAGTGACACCACCTAGGGAGAGGCTTGTTCCACCGAATCGAGGGCCTCCACCACCGGTTCAAGTTCTCCAACATCCTTGACCACTTACATAGGTGCCGCCCTTGCCTATCTAGGTGCCAGAGAATCGTGATGTCAAGATGATTAGTTTGGATGAGAGTGATATCAAAGGGAAGGCTTTACACCACTAGAGGAGATTGAAAATATGAAAGAAGAGGTAGAGTCTTCTAAGGTTTCAAAGACACGTGACAGTAAAAAGAGGAGGCTCGCTCACGCCGATGCATTGAGCTAGATGATTTTTCCTTGGGTAAAGGTATTAGAGCTTATGATTTGCTTGCTAATGTGAGGAATTAAGGGCAAAAAATTTCATGGCCACAATTACTACATCTATCTCCAATAGTGCGATGACAATGGTCAAAGATGGTACGCATTAGACCCATGAAAAATAGACACGTGAATGCAATCAAGGCTAGAAAGACGAAAGATATTGTGCCTCTAGTGGAAGCCGAAATCAATGGGCACAGAGTATCAAAGACATATGTGGATATGGAGGTGTAGAGGTTTGTGTCATGATGGAAAAGTTGATGCATCGTTTGGGATTAGAGGTAAGTGAAACTATTGAATTTGGGGCCAAAATGGCTAACAATGTAGTAGTAAATTATTTGGGAGTTATAAACAAAGTCAAGGTAAAGGTGTGTGGAGTGCAATTGGAGCTTGATATGTATGTGATATCAGTGAAGGGGGACGGCTATCCACTCATTCTTGGGTGACCATGGCTAATGGAAATGAAAGCCAGAAAAGATTGGGAGATAGGGGCTTTAGAGCTAAGGCCACAGAAGGGGCTGCAGAAAAAATGGAAGAGCACTATCTACAACATGAAGGAGGGCTGATAGGAGGATCTTGCGTTAGAGACCACCACTGATGAATGGAGTTCTAGCAAGGATTGGCCATCTACGATAGAGGGTGAGTCTTCAAATGAGGAGGAAGAAAGATCTCTAGAAGTGATGGGGACTAATTGAAAGGGCCTTTTAGTAGTGAAATTCTGCAACAGCTTTCAAAGGTCGAGAATGAGGGGTTAGAAAAAATGTTGGCTAAGGATCTATCAGTTGAGGAGAAGGAAACCTACATGGAAGTGGAGATAAAACACTCTGCACTTTTTATTTCTGATTATGAACACGTCACATGTGTGTCACCTGTAGTGGTGACACCCAAGAAAAATGGCAAATGGTGGATTTGTGTGAACTACAAGCTGCTAAATGCTACAACAAAGAGAGATCACTTTCCTCTTCCCTTTCAGAATGAAATACTTAACGAGGTGGCCGAGCATGAGAGATACACTATTTGTGATGGGTATTTAGGTTATTTCCAGATTTGAATAGTTGAGGAGGATCAACAGAATACCACCTTCATCACACTGTGGGGGGGTTTTGCTTACAAAGTAATGCCATTTGGATTAACAAATACCCTAGCTACCTTCCAGTGATTCATGAATTATGTCTTCCAACCATATTTTGGTAAGTCCATCAGAGTTTTTATTGATGATTTTGGTATTTATAGTTCTAAGGCTCTACATCTAGGGAAGGTGGATGAAGGTTTCAACCGCCTTGCACAAATGGGGGGCAGCTAAACCACGAGAAGTGTCATATTGAAAAAATTAGTGTAACTTTATTAGGGCATGTCATGAGTGAGAGAGGCATTGAAGCAGATCCAAACAAAGTTAAGGCCCTATTGGTGGTGCCGTCACCATCGTCAGTGAAGCAACTAACCTCTTTCATTCAGAAGGTGTGATATATGGAGCGGTTCATTCATCTCCTCTTCCAATTAGTGTTTCCACTGCAACCGTTAACCCACTCTGAGGAGCTCCTATGGAGTGAAGAAAGCAAAATGTGCTTTCACGAGGTGAAAAAGGCTCTTAGCACCCTTCCCATAATTTTACAGCCTTGCTGAGATCAAGAGTTTTTTGTCAACCCGAGTTTTGGGGAAGATGCTCTATGGGCAGCACTAATACAAAAGGATGCTAAAACTAGCATGATGAGGTGGTTTACTTTTCTAGTAGAGTAATGACAGCATCAGAACGAGGGTACAATATGGTGGAGGTGATGGTTTTGTCTCTAATGTCTGTTGTAAGAAAGTTTCGTCCTTATCTTCTCCCTAGGCCGTTCATAGTGATCACGACAGAAGAGCATTTTCCCTATGCATTACAACACATGGATGTTTCAGCCAGAATCGCTAAGTGGGTGATACAATTCCAAGAGTTTGAGTACACCTTCAAGGGGGAGGACTCTACTCAGGCATGGCTAGCTGATTTGTTGATGCCATCAAAAGAAGGAAAAAGAGAAGGGAAAGGTAAAAGATGAGACATCTCCTCTTGAGGACCCGCCACGGGTGGAGAATGACCATACCCTCTACTTTGATAGGGCCTACAAGCATATTAAAGACATAGTAGGAGTAGGAATAGTGGTGTTCAGGCCCGAAGCTGACAAACTTTATGGAGAAGGTATCAGCTTGGAGGATATCCATTCTAAAAATGAGGCAGAATATCAAGCTTTGCTTTTAGGTTTGAGGTGGTGACTCTCACATGGTGTCACTCGACTTAATATTTTTGGGGATTCTATACTAATTGTTAAGCAAATGAAAGGAATCTGGGCTTGTAAAAATGATAACTTAGCTGTGAAAATGAGAGAAGCTAAAACTCTCATGAGGAAGCTATAGAAAGCCCAGATCTATTTTGTGCCAATGTGCACAAACGGCAACGTAGATGCTCTAGCAGCTGAAAAATTGAAAGAGGTAATGATGTAAATCTCCCCTTGTTTTAGGGTAAGTTTCAACTACAAGATGTGCTTTATTTTCTTGAGCATGGTGAGACACCTACACATATGAATAAGAGTAAGAAAAGGTGGTTGGCTTGCTAAGGCTACTAAATACAGCTTGATAAATGATGTATTGTATTGCAAAGGAAAGGATGCAGTGCTTAGAAGGGTGTCAACAGCAAAAGAGATTATAGATGTGATTAAGAGTTGCCATGAGAGGGTTTGTGGCAAACATTTTTCTTAGCAGAAAGATTCTCCAAGCCCATTTTGTGTGGCCTATTCTACATCGATGTGCAACATTGGTACCGTACTTGTGATGTTTGCCACAAGGCCACTAAGGAAGCTAGTGCATGAGGAACAAAATCCCATAGCTACATATGGCCCATTTGAGAAATGGGGAATCAATGCAATAGGGCCACTCCCACAAACTCAGTCTAGCAAGGAATACATCATAATGGGTGTGGACTACATGACGAGGTGGGGTGAGGCTTCAACAACTAGTAGGATCACATCCCAAGAAGTGGGAAAATTTTTGTTTGAAAACATTTATTGCAGGTTTGGCACACCTTTAGAAATTATCTTTCACCAGGGTCCTGGTTTTAGGGCTAATCTAGTGGGGGAGCTAATGGAAAAGCTAAAAATCAAGCATAGGCATTCTACTCCCTACTACCCACAGTGTAATGGTTTGGTCGAAAAGGTGAATGGACTAATTTGTAAGATAATTACCAAGCAAGTACACATGCACCCCAAGCACTGGGATAAAAAATTGAGTGCAACTCTTTGGGCCTTCATGACTTCATTCAGAACCTCACTTGGCTATACTCCATTTCACCTCGTTTATGGCCAAGAGGCTTTGCTTCCTATAGAACTAGAACTAGCCAGCTTATGTTGTCACACACAGGGGTTCGTGATGTTGCTCACCATAGGGATGCTTAGAGATGGGAGTAAAGATGAAGAGCACTCAAGATAAATTGAAGATCAATAAAGAAGATGTTTTGATTGTAATTGAAAATGATTGGGAACAAAGTGAAGACAAAAAGTACACCTTCTCTTCTTAGAAGCTACATAAACCCTCCATAAGATGTCAATGAAGTAGTAGTCGTGGCTTTGATGTATTTATCTTCAGTCATGAGCATAGCTTGAATCAATGATGTTCTCAAAGTGAATTGAAGTATATTTGACAATGTTCATAGAATAGATCAAGCCTTTCACATGCTTTTCCACATAAGATGAGAGCACAAGATTGTTGCCTTTTTTGCATTGATCTTATCTTCAATACATATTAACCTATAATCTACTCAAAGACTTGAACATAAGCTTCTGCAAAATGACTTGAACGCTAAGCTATTGCGACAATCATCAATTAACCTGCCTCACATATGCCATCATCTATCCACTGTAAGTGAAAAGGCTAGCTCCCAATGTAGCCAGAAAAGGAAAGGAAATTCTCTTGAGTAGGTAAATGCTAGTCCCAGGTGACACACCGTCCCTTTGCTACTGACGGGGGTAACCCACTGATTTTGGACTCAAACATGCTTAGATGTCGATGTGCCTTGAAGAATGTATGAATCATAGGGTTGATTAAGAAGACCTTCGAGCAAAATTGGATCTCTATTTGTAGTAGGTTAGGAGATTGACAGCACCAAAAGCAAGAGATTGAAGACAAAGAATGCAACTATGCCGAATGGGGACTTGACGCGAATCATGTGAAGAAGGACCTCAACAATACTTGTGAGATGTCTAAATACCGAAGGAGTGTGAACCGAGCCGCAAGCCACTCCAGGATCACAACTCTACAAATTCCGCCATCGCTTTCTGGTGTTGCTCTGTGTGGAACCTTGGAGAGAATGATCCTTTGTCAACTCGTCATTTTATGCAGAACCAAGGCACAGAAAAAAACATAAGACGTAGCTTTGATAACTCTTGTCATTGTCTTTTTCTCCTCCTTCCAGCAACAGTATAGTTCACCACTTTGTTTTCGCCTTCGTATTCGAATTCATCTCCGTTGTGCCAGCTTTGTTGTTCACTTCCCTCATTCATGCTTTAGCTTATTTCAATCATTGTTGACAGCATAATCATGCCATTTACGTCATTTTTCACCGTTTAGAATCATGCCTCAACCTCATCTTCTCGCCTCCTTCTTTGGACTTTCGCTAGCATGTTTTGCCTTCGCTCGTCTTCCACAGCGCCTGCTTCTGCATCCTGCGTTCCTCCCTTCTTCGACTAGCTGATCCTCATGCCTTTCGTTTGCTCCATTTTTGTCCTTTGTCACTTCAGCTTCGTCCTCTTTAGCAGCTTCCATTTTTCGTCTTCGACATGAAGATCAACAGGCTCGACTGCACCATTGTTGAATTCTTGCCTTCGTTTTCCACCGGCCTGAAGAACCGCCTCATTACCCTATATTTATATAGCTTTTCTTTAGCTTTTTGACAATTCTAGTATAGAGCTTTTTCCTCCAAAAAGCATTCGTTCCCGTCATCAGTACTTAGGTCAGTTAGGTGGTGAGCAAAAGCAAAAGTTTTGAGCTTTTCTCACCAACCCATCTATTAATGCCATCATAGTTGAAAATATAATAAAATCTATAGCCTTATCTATCCGCTGTCTCAATCGTGATTCCACCAATGCTAGGTCCTAGCTCAATCCTCAAGGTTTAAAAAAAAACTGCAATATCGCTGCTTTCACATCACTATTGATAGTGAGCCTTGGGAAGGGCATTTAAGATAAAACAGATGTCACTACAAATTTTCCTTTGGAGCGCTTTAGGTGCTGAAGCGCATAGAAAGTTTGATATACATAACTCCAAAAGTTAATATCCATAAATTTTCTCATTCAAGAAGTATCCCTTGCCTCATCAAATAAAAATTCTTGTGGTACAGCAACATTGATCACCAAATGATCCAAGTGTCCATACTTATTTACAACATCCTCAATGCTATCTCTCTTACACAATATGATAGACTTGAATGAAGCATTGCTATGCCTCTCTCCACATAACTGGTTCTTCTTTTCAACAATAAGTTTCAATTCAGAACCTCCTACATGAAAAGCATAATGCTGCAGCGGTGTTGGCTTGAAGAAGTCAATGTACACAACATTGCACGGTTGTTTATACAAACAACATATCCATTATTGGGGCTATAGAGACATTTCCAGACTTCTCCTTGAGGACAAAAACCATGTTTCTCAACGTCCTTGAGTCTTCAAGATGGAATCCTTCGTACGAGCCTATTTATCCATGTATTGTACCCTATCAAGTACATGCTTTGGAAGAGAATTTCGTGCTCAAACACTCATGCAGTTTGCAAATTAAAATCCATGCTATGCAATCAATCGAGCAATGCTCCACAAAAATTTATGAATGCATTGAGGAAATTGTGCCTAGCCTAACTACATGTGCTCATGCATCATGCAGATGCAAACACAGAAGAAACACACAAAATAAAATAAACTCATAATGACACTAACTTAAAAGTTCAAAATCATGGTAGAAAATTTCGCCCTCAGGTTTGCAGTGGTAGACACGCAATGTCACGACATCCACCCCCTCCAAACCTGCACATCCTCCAGATGGGCCACAACTACCCATCCTCATCACTGCCAAGCTCGACAGTCAATGTAATCTCATCGTCTTCTACAAAAACATCTTCAATGTCCACATCTTCATCTTCATCATCTCTTGGCTCAAGCCCATCATAAATCGCATCATCCATCTCCTTGAATGCATAGGATGCATCATCTCTTCTCTTGTATAGTTTGATTCTCTTCCTTGCAATCGGAATTCGCAAGGCCGTACTATCAAGCTCTGCTAAAGAATATGTAGCATTTTCATGGACATGCTACACTAAGTAGGGCCCAAACCATCGTCTGGAAACCTTGCAGATAGCACTATACTGATTGTCTAGACTGCTATCATAGACCAACACCCAATCTCCCTCTTTTATCTCTTTAGGCCTCAATCTGTGTCTACTATCAAAGCGGTCTTTGTTGCGAGTTCTGGCCTCTTTGAGATCTTGAATTGCTTTCTCAATATCTTCAAGTCTTCTTTCCAACTGATGAATACGAAGAGCCAAAAGATCTTCCCTTGTCATCTCTTCTTGTTGCCATGATAAAGCACTCCAAGTAAGTGTGCAAGTCTTTGTAGGCATGACTGGCTTTTGTCTATACATGAACTCAGGTGGCATATATCTTGTAGTCACACAGTGAGTAGTGTGATCATCCCATAAGGCATAAGGCAACAACCTAGGCCACTCTCGAACCTGTCCACCGCATGCTTTGGACAAGGCTTCCACAATCGATGGATAGCCTCTTTTGCTCTTCCCGTTGCCTTCTGGATTATATGCCGAAGTCAAAGCAAGTTTAATGCCAAGGTGGGAGAAAAACTCTTTAGCCTCATCGGCATCCAACTCACCACTATCTGTAGTAACTTTCCCAATACATCTATACCTCCAAAAAACATCCTCCAATAGGAACTTACAAACCACTGAAGTAGATTTTGTTCATAATGCTCTTCCTTCCACTTAATTTGTAAGATCTTAGCGTGTCAAAACAATATAGTGCATCTGCCATAAACCAATAGGCATATTAATCAAATCAAGAACCCACTTATAATGAATACATAGCGGGTGGGTAGGATGAAGCTCATCTCTATGCCTCACTGAAGAGAATAACTGACAATCAAGGCATGTCTCAACAAACTGTGAGATATCTTTATATAGTCCTTTCCACCAATAACGCTCTTTAATTTTCTCATAAGTCGCCCAAACAGCTCGATGTCCAGCCCAAAGACTTTCATGGAAGTCTTTCATGATATGCACCTGGGATGCTCTATCACAAACAACTCTCAATGGTTGTCCTCCTCGCTTTCGTGGATGTTTCCAAAGTAGCCCACTTCACAAGAAGAAACCATAAGCTTTTCTTTGAATTTTCTTGAAATCCGCATCAGTCCATCCATCCTGTTTAGACATTGTGCTCAAATAACGACCAATCTGCAAATACTCTCATGTATACAAAGACTCATCAAAGATTTCTCAAGTAGACACATGACAAGTATGATTAGCATGCATGGCTGAAAGATCAGCCCCATCATCATCATCATCATCAATGCAATAAAAATCCATATCATCATACCTTGCTCGTGAAAGCATATCAGCTACTGGGTTGTATTTACCTGCTATGTGCTTGAACTCAGGGTTCATGGATTTTATGTACCCAATCCACCTAAGCATGGCAATATCTAGAGTAGAACAACTCATAATCATACCTAGAAGAGACAAACAACTAGTCTCAACCACCACAACAGCTCCATTGAAATACTCTCTGTCATTCTTGAGAGCCATGACAACTCCCAAGAGCTCTCTCTTAATTTGTGGATACCTTCATTCTTGAGAGCCGTGACAACTCCCAAGATTCGTAGGTTTCTTGGAGATTGTGAAAACTTGATGCCATAGATTCCAAGGGACATGCAGAATGGTAAAAATAACCACAGGCATCAAACCCAAGGATCAACGCATCCAATCTCATGTGGAAAGAAAGCAAAAGCTTTTTCATGTCTCTCTTCAAAACATCTTACCTCTTCAGGAAGTAGGAAACCTTCAGTCCCAATCTTCATCTCTTTCAATGTTTCAACTGAAAACTTATGTCCAATACCTGCAAGATCTCACAAAGGAGGTTGCATAGTAGCTCTTCTAATCATCTCATCACTATCCAAAGGTAGCAGTCCTGCAACTGGACAAGTCTTCTTGTCAATTGTCTTATATTTTTTTTGAACTCTGGCTTCATTGCTACAACATGTAGATTTCACCTCATCTTGGTAAGCACAAAATTTTCCGTGTATAAACAGTAACACCCAAATCTTTTTGTTGAAATATGTCAGCAATGAATTCTTTTTTGTTGAGAATCCTCAGCATTAGATTTTCTTTGAAGCATGAAATCAACAATCTCACAATACATTGCCAGAGAATGAATGAACCTGTAAGACATATGACATCTCTTGATTGTTAACATTAAGCAAAACCAAAAGTTCTTCCATGGTATCTGAGCATGAAAGGCCATCATAGAGACCATCTATCCGGCCTTCGTCCTGCAAAACACCTACAATCATTAATTCTTTTTCTTTTATTTTACATACTGCCTAGCAACTTTAGGCATATCATAAATATGCTGAAAACACAAAGTACTTTCAGTGGATACACCATAAACACATGAGGAAAAACTGCCGCTACTAGGAAGCGAGAGCTTTCCCTGACTCGTACCACCATCATCTCACAAGACAATGGTACCTAGCAAAAATCCCGCTCTCCTACTGGAAGAGGGTAATCCCTCAAGGAATCTTTATTCCACTAATGATTAATACAAACCATCACAAAATGAATAACTTTCTTCCCATCCTTTCTTTGGATCCATGCATAGGTAGAACCATCATCTAGAACCTTAGTCTCCATCTGAGACTCAACAATAAATGGCTGCCCCAAATAATAGGATAAGAACAAGAGTTTTGTACAAAGAAATTATAGGACTCACCCACATCTCCAATGGAAATCTTCAAATTTGGGCAAGCAGTATATAAATCCCCTGCAGTGTTGTTGGCTGCACGTATGCGCCAACCATGATCAACATCAACTAGCCATCTACCAGTATCATATAATCCTTGAATAATTACATTAATCTCGAAACCATGATCCAAAAGTGCAACACAAGGAGTTTCAGTCTCACCAAGCTTGACAACAGTTTCTGTAGTCGCACGAGCCCAATGACTTTGAGAAAATGTAACGTGTCCACTAGTATCATCCAGGAAAGGTCTTAGCAGTCCATCGGAAAGGATGTGTAGAAAGCTCCGCCCGCCACTCCCATGGAATGCTACGGGGTTTGCGATCTAGGGCTTTCCGCGTCTGCCACATAGCGGAAGTATTCTGGCCATTCCCACTTAGGATCAATTAGAATTAGGGTTTTCCTGATTGGTCATTTCCCAATAGCAACTAGCGTCGGACCCAAGCGAACTATTTTACACAGAAACGCTAGGTCCGAAGCAGATTCACGCTGCACTTGGTTCAAAGAGAATGGGAAACGAGAGGGATGCAAAGCTCAACCTCTCTGCCCTAAGGCATAGTCCCATTCCATTCCCCTAAAACAATGTAAATCGGTTAAGACATAACTCTAGATCAACGCTTTCGTTGTTCGTGTCCTTTGACAATCATCCCGCTGTTCTTCGAGATTTGAGAAAAGTTCCTGGTCAACTAAGACCACCCAACCGTAGGACGGACCCATGGCCCATCCTTCACACTTTCCTCAGTTTGTTTTAGTTATGTAATTATCTAACACATTAATTGGACATGTAACAATCAGTTTCTTTCATTAAACCGTTAAGCATTGGTTCCTTCACGTAATCTTATCACGTGACATAGAAAGGCAATATCAAACAAGTTCTTTATTAATATATCATCATATTTATCTCTGAAATACAAGGAATTCCGCTCGTAGGCTTGTCCATAATCTGCTCGAAGCCTATCCAGCAATCCACAGGGATCACTATTCCAAGTTTCCAGCCGTAGACTAGTATATGGGCCTCGAGATCCAATCCCGAGTCATATTAGCCTCTTGTGCAGGGCCCGGAAGGCGAGGGCTTTACGGCCAGAGCCCCCTGGCACCCAAGCGTCCTCTTGCTCCAAGTAGCGCTCAACGGAGTGACCTCTCGCGGCGGGTTCGGTCCACGTTCCTAGCACGGTCACAACCCCCTTGGTTAGGGTCAAGCAGATAGTCGGGGGTAACTGAAGCTGCCTCTCCCTTCAGGCCTTCAACCTGAAGTATAGATATTCATTTAATTTGTAATTAATAAATCAAACAGTACTCTAAAATCTCTAGCAAGCACAAACATTTCCATTAATCGATCTTGTTGTTGGCAAACTGCTAAGGAAGGAATCTCTTCTTCTTCGCACATTTTCCTATTGGCAATGCAGGCGGTTCTTCCTCTTCCTCGGGTAGCGGCTCCTTGACCACGGCCTGTTCCTTGGAAAAGCACTTGGCGATGTCCTCCACCAAGCTTAGGACATTGCCTCTTGAAGTGACCGGGTTCGTTGTGTTAGAATATCAAGCTCGTACTTGTGTGTTGACCGACATGAGCTGGACATAGCTAGTCTGGCTAGATCAGTTAGGTGTATTAAATAAGTCGGTGTTACTTCTAGTGTGAATGGTCTTTATGACCTTAGGTTGTATATGCACTATGGGTGTGTGCTAAATGAATAATAAGAAGAATAGAGAGTGTAAGCATGTTGCTTCACTCCGTGTTGCTCTCCTTCCTGCTTCCATGAAATCTAACATGGTATCAGAGCTATGAATCGGCAATGACTGTAGGAGCTCAAGTTAGAGGAAAGATCATTCTTCTTCAAACAGGCTGAAGCCATTGAACAATGGAAGGTATGTAGTGTATTGTTGTTTGCTCAATGATCAAAGGCATTATCAAATGCTTGTTTGTAGCCTTGAGAGGGATGTATTGAGCACCTAGAAGTGCCTCATTGTCATGGTTAATCAAATCGTGAGCTCTGCTGCCCCCCTTACCAGTCTGCGCTGTTGCGCCAGATCTATATTCATGTCCTCCAGCTTCAAAACGAGGCATTAAGCATCTTGTACATGCTCTATGAAGTGTATGCTGACCCTGGGGTGTGACCTTGAAGGTCTGACAAGTCAATGGAAGCTTGGGTGACGAGGCATGGACTGTTATGCAGGTATACAGGTCTGAAACTGAATGTACACTACTGAATACAGTGATTTACATCACTGTTTTGATCCTGAAGAGCACTTGAAGCTCCCTAATATGCTGGGAAGATTGCATTGCAGACAACACAAGTCAAGAAGTCATATGTACTTGATGTGAAGTACTTGAGCTGGATTTTATCTTTAAAATATTCAGATCTGAGAACTGTTTCACTGCTGAAAACTGTCATATACTGTCAGTGACAAGCATTGGATACTATTGATGCAATACAGGTCATTTTTAGAGCTCTATCAACTATGAGAGTTGATATATACATGCTAGATGTATGGAGGCTTGAAACATGCAATGAGCATCATTGAAAACTGAAGTCTGGAGCTGAAGTAAATGCAGACATATTGCCTTGGTCAAGTACAAATGGTTCATGAAGGTTGATGCTTCGGTCAGTGAATACAGGTTGCCTATGTATACCCAGATGCTCATGTATTGACCTTGTCATTATGAAGTAAATGTATGACATGATTGGAAGACAGTTTGGGGCTGATTGGAACTTGATATGCTAAACTTTGGTTGATTGCAACCTGCAACTAAATTTGTTGACACTTGTATGTGCTGGTTATGCACTGTTCCATGACTCTATGCTCTTGTCATGACTACCAAGTGTACTAGCAGCTATCTGGGAGTTTTTGGGACGTGTGACATGATTACCACTCAGATCTGGACTTGAAAGTGCTGCTGATTATTTATAGTTTACAGTTTTCAGACTGCATATATGTACCCTGGCAGTGAGGTTGCAGGAGTTCAAACCGAAGTGAATACAGAGTATTTGCATTGACTGCTTTACTCACAGGTTAAGCCACTTGGTGTGAGCTGTTTTGGACTGTTAGTGGGCTGAAATACCCTGGTTTTTTACTGCAATTAATTGCAAAAAACTATCATAAACAGTTCCGAGTTGAACTGTTAAGAAGATCTTGGTTTGCAGGTAGTCAGGCAAGGTCTATAACATGGCAAATGCTGATAGAACTGATAATGTAACCCAGATTGTGGGAGAAAAGCTTGATAGCAACAATTATGCAATATGGAAGTTCTGCATGGAGAACTTTGTGATAGGCAAAGGATACTGGGACTTAGTGACATGTGTTGAGGCTGAACCTGAAGTTCCAGATATGAATCCTACAGTTGATCAAAGACGAGCGCATCGAGCCTGGACGGAAAGAGCTCGCAGAGTTTTACATTGGCTGTCATTATGTATCTCAGATGCTATGGTGATGCAGATCATGAACTGTAAAACCCTAGCAGATGCATGGAACATATTGGTCAGATACTATGGCACAACTACGAGTGCCTGGAAGATACAACTGAAGCAAAAATTCAACAACATAGAGAGGAAGAACATATCCATACAGGACTATGCCACGGAGATTAAAACCTTAGCAGATCAGCTCGCATCTATTGGCTCATAGGTAGAAGATGAGGATATGGTTGCAGTGACCTTAAATGGCTTGGGTCCGGAGTACAAGTCTTTTGACACTTCAGTATCTGTGCGGGCTGAGATGCCTGATTTTAATGAGCTGGTTGCATTATTGATTCATGAAGAGGTGAAGCTTGGCTTAGCTACAGGGTCAAGCAGCTCAAAGAATAAGGATGCAGTTTTTTATTCGAATCAGCATGGTCATGGTAGCCGTAGTAGATGCTATGGATCTGGCAGAGGAGGCCAACAGAATGCATCCTATAGTAATAGCAATCAGCAGTCATCAAATGCAAGAGGTAGTGGCAACTTTCGAGGCAGGGGGAGATCTAACTCCCGTGGCAGAGGCTCATGGCAGCAGCAGCGTCAGTCAGACAATCCAAATAAAGATAAGGATTGTCACTACTGCGGAAAGTATGGGCATATTGCAAAGGATTGCTGTAAGAAGCAGGGAAATCAGAAGGGCAAGCAGCATGGGCATTATGCTACGTCCAGTCAGGCAGATGACTCTAGTGATAGACTGTTTGCCATGCAGTATGTCAAAGATAAGGCTGCTGAAAAATCATCTGATGATGTAGTATGGTATATTGATTCAGGGGCATCAAACCATATGACCCCACACGGTGACTGGTTCACTGAGATTGTTGCAAATAAGCATGGCTATGTTTGCATAGGAGATGATATGCAGCATAGCATAGAGCACAAGGGGAAAGTGCCTCTGGTTGTACATGATGGCAGGAAGAAGAATCTTCATGATGTTTTGCATGTCCCTTCGATTACGAAGAACCTATTGTCTGTGGGCCAAATGACAGAGCAGAACTTGCAGGTTCGCTTCAATAAGCATGGCTGCTTTATTGAAGAGTTTGGCAATGGATGCAAGTTGATCACGAAAGGCCACAGAAATGGAAGAATGTTCACTCTTGATGCTACACTGCCAGAGCTGAACTCCGCTATGTTTGCCCAGGGTTCTGGCACTATCAGGGACTTAGAGATTTGGCACAAGAGAGTGGGGCATGTCAATTTGCAGAGGCTGCAGACCATGCAGAAGAAGCAGCTAGTAACAAGGTTACCTAGATTCCAATATTCAGATATTGGTCATGTATGCGAGGCTTGCTAGTTTAGTAAGCAGTCACGATTGCCGTTTGTCAGGCATGTAAGACAGAGTACATGACCACTGCAATTAGTGCACTCTGATGTTTGGGGACCAGCTCATAATGCATCTATGGGGGGTTCCAAATACTATGTATCTTTCATTGATGACTACAGTCGATATACCTGGCTTTACATATTGAAAACAAAAGATGAGGTCTTTGCTGTTTTACAGAAATTTAAAGCACAGGTTGAGAAGGAATTTGAATGTTACATCTCTTGCTTGAGATCTGATAGCGGTGGGGAGTATGTCTCCAATGAATTTGCTGATTTTTTGGCTGAAAATGGCATTCGTAGGCAGCTAACCTGCAGCTACACTCCGCAGCAAAACGGAGTAGTTGAAAGGAAGAACAGGGTTTTGATGGAAGCTGCTAGGGCCATGATGAATGAGAAGCATATGCCGCTTTACTATTGGGCAGAGGCTGTTGTGACAGCCGCATATATTCTGAATAGGACTCCCACTGCAGGCATTCATGACATGACACCATTTGAGAGGCTCTATGGCTATAAGCCGGATGTAAGACACATGAAGGTCTTTGGCTGTCTTGCTTATGTGCACATTCCAGATGAGAAAAGGAAAAAGCTCGATCCCAAAGCGCATAAGAGTGTGTTCATTGGATACTCGCAGGAGAAGAAGGCATACAAATGTTATGATCCCTCTACCAGGGAGACTTTGGTAAGTAGGGATGTCATCTTTGATGAGTTGGGCTCATGGTATGTCTCACCAGTTGCAGTGCCATTGGATATGCCTTCCACTCATGTATCTACAATTGATTTACAACAGAGTACTGTTATGACAGGACCTCGTAGTCAGACAGTATCCCCATGGACAGGGAGATTGAGGAGCTCACCGTCCACTGACACCGGTGTGTTAGTGAGGGGGAGACATGATGTCTTGGACAGCAAAGGAAAAGAGAAAGTTATTGAGGATGCATCTGGTATGATGACACCTGGCAGAATGACTTCGGGCTATGAGTCTAGTAATACTTTAGACAGTGAACTTGGTATTCCGACTGTCTATACACCTGGCACAAGGCAGAGCAGGTACATTCCGCCTCATGAGAGAGGGGAATCGAGTAGTGCACCACAGCTTAGACGATCGCAGAGGGTCAGATACCCTGTTGACATGTTGACGTACTCTGGTTATTTTGCAAAGCATTATGCATACATGACAAAAGTGATGGAGATTAAAGAACCAGGTACTTACGCTGAAGCAGCAAAGGATGAAAATTGGTGCATGGCTATGGACGAAGAGATGAAAGCCTTGGCTGAAAATCAGACTTGGGATTTGGTACCAATGCCTGAAGGGAAAAAGCCTGTTGGCTGCAAATGGGTTTATAAAATCAAATGTAAGTCTGATGGCAGTGTGGAAAGGTACAAAGCAAGGCTGGTCGCTAAAGGATATGCTCAGCAGTATGGCTTGGATTATGATGAAACATTCAGCCCGGTTGCAAAAATGGCAACCATACAAACTGTTATTGCCTTGGCTCTGCTGCTAAAGGCTGGAAATTACAGCAGATGGATGTTAAGAATGCATTTCTTAACGGTGGCCTAGCAGAGGATGTCTATATGGTTCAGCCGGAAGGGTATGTGCACCCTGATTTTTAGCATTATGTATGCAGGCTGAAAAAGGCATTATACGGGCTGAAACAGGCTCCGAGAGCTTGGCATGCTAGGATCAGTAACTACTTGCAGAGATTGGGGTTTGCTATTGGTAGGGCTGATCATAGCCTATTTACAAAGAAGACAGACAGTGGTTTAGTAGTGCTGGTCATATATGTTGATGATTTGATAATCACTGGTGATGATGACTTGGGCATACAGCATGCAATGAAGATGCTGAAATCTGAATTTGACATGAAAGACCTGGGAGAACTAAAGTATTTCTTAGGCATTGAGGTAATTCCAGCTGACAATGGGTTATGGCTGATGCAGAAGCACTATGCCATAGAGATGCTGAAGAAGTATGGCATGGCTGAATGCAAACCGCTGGATATACCTCTTGATCAGAATGTCAAGCTAGACATGAAGATTGGGGCTGAAGTAGAGGATGCGACTATGTACAGGCATATGGTTGGCAGCTTGATTTACTTGACCATCACTAGGCCTGACTTGAGCTATGCAGTAGGGCTGATAAGCCAGTTTATGCAGAAGCCGAGAAAGCCGCACTTGGATGCAGTTAGACGCATCATGAGGTATGTTAAGTCCACTGTAGACTATGGGCTGTTCTATGTCAGAGATAAGCCCTTGACACTGATTGGATACACAGATGTAGATTGGGCAGGATGCTCAACTGACAGACGATCTACGAGTGGCTATGCCTTTGGCTTTGGTAGCGGCATAATCAGTTGGAGCAGTAAGAAGCAGCCTACGGTTGTTTTATCTAGTACTGAGGCAGAGTACAGGGGGGCTGCATTGGCAGCATGTGAGATTGCTTGGCTGCTCAAGCTTATGGCTGACTTGGATATTCAGGTTGATGCTCCAGTGAAACTGTTATGTGATAATCTGAGTAGTGTACTCCTGGCCATGAATCCAGTTTACCATGCCAGGACAAAACACATAGAGGTACACTACCACTTTATTCGTGAGATGGTCCTTGCAGGAAAGGTTGATCTTATGCATGTGAGGACTGATGAGCAGGTAGTAGATATCTTTACCAAGTCTCTGGGTAAAGATAAGTTTTGGGGTTTTAGACAGCTACTTGGAGTACATATGCTGTCTTGAGCTTGAGGGGGAGTGTTAGAATATCAAGCTCGTACTTGTGTGTTGACCGACATGAGCTGGACACAGCTAGTCTGGCTAGATCAGTTAGGTGTATTAAATAAGTCGGTGTTACTTCTAGTGTGAATGGTCTTTATGACCTTAGGTTGTATATGCACTATGGGTGTGTGCTAAATGAATAATAAGAAGAATAGAGAGTGTAAGCATGTTGCTTCACTTCGTGTTGCTCTCCTTCCTGCTTCCATGAAATCTAATACATTGCAGTGGAAACAACAGAGGTTTCGGCCATTACTTTGAGTAGGAACAAAGTTGTTGACATTATTCATCCTTGCTTTCTTTCTTTGTCCTTGATTATGACCTTGAACTCTTTTCATTTGAGGTCTGAATGATCCTCTGTTCGGGTCATTATAAGACCAAGTTTTGTTACCCCTTGGTCTAGCTTACACCTCTTGAATTATAGGTGCCACTCGAATGAGTGCATCCTGAAGATCTGATGGACGCATAGATTCAAGACAGGTATTTACTAGTGGACTTAAGCCCGCACAAAATTTGGACACCTGCTGTGTCATGTCCATCTGTGGCGCATACTTTAAAAGTGAGACGAATTTAGAGTAGTATGCGTCAAGAGTGAGTCCTAGCTGTTTTAGCTCATAGAACTGGTTCATTTTCTGCATGCGATATGCAGGTGGTAAGTATCTTCTCTGCACGGATTTCTTTAGCTTCTCCTAGGTAACGGATCCCTCTGCGATCCCTTGATCCCTGCACCATTGCTTCCACCAAAGTCTGGCTTCGCCGGTGAGTTTTAACTTGGCGAGCATAGCCTGATTGGCGAGTGCAGTACCGGCTGCTTCAAAGTAATCCTCCATGGATTCAATCCAAATTTCAGCATCAGCTTGGATGAATCTGCCTGTCCCGTCAAACTCAGGTGGCTTAATCTACTTGAGAAGGAACTTCTTCTCCTGGATCACAGCATTACTTGATGTAGGAGGCAAATTTGGAACCTGTACCTAGGGTTGTGCCTGGTTTTAAAGGTTTTCTTTATTATACGATAATCGACGTTAGCTTATATTTAATTCAGCTATCTCGTAAACAATGTAGCTACTTAACTTTTTATCAACTCTTATGCACAACCAGATATTGATAAAAAGAAGTCTTTATTTGTATTTACATGGGCATAGCCTTTTCGAATACAACGTTTCATGTGATGATAAGCCAATTGTTACATTTAGTTTGGGGAGAACAACATTGTATTGTATTTATCTACAGGAACTGTGTAATAGTAAGGTTTTGGGTCATGGATCTTTAGGAATCGGTAAGTCATTGGAAGTTCAGGATATCCTTTTCGTTGGAATCGATACTTCTCATGGCGGCCCAACACTTTAATCCTGTCGGCGGGGATTATACGAGTTACTTCCTCATATACATATGAGTTCATCTCAACCCTCAGACCTCGAATATGTAAAGTCAAATTTACGTGAGCTTCCACAAAAACGAACAGCTTCACGACTTTCAGGTCTTCCAACCACTTGATCCTCTTTAGGTTGGAAGCAAACCGGTGGGCGGCTATATAATAGATTCCTGAAGCACCCGTCCATCTTCGTTCCATGTACAAAGGTGATGGATTATAGATATGCTCCAGGATGCTCATCATCCCAATTCTTTGTCTATAAAGCGGAGAATGCATTGCAGTCATAAACATGACTCGAAATACCAAAAACTTGTTCCACGCTTCGTAATTCTGCAAGACAGCATTGAAGGTAAGGAAAATGTTTGGATAACAATAATTTCTTTACTTCATTTCATTGAGATTTCATAAAAACAATTCCGTTGTTGGTCGGCTCTGATACCAACTGTAACGTGTCCACTAGTATCATCCAGGACACATCTTAGCAGTCCATTAGAAAGGATGTCTAGAAAACTCCACCCGGCACTCCCATGGAATGCTATGGGGTTTGCGATCTAGGGATTTCCGCGTCTACCACGTAGCGGAAGTATTTTGGCCGTTCCCACTTAGGATCGATCGGAATAAGGGTTTTCTTGATTGGTCATTTCCTAACAGCAACTAGCGTCACCCAAGGAAACTACTTTACGCAGAAATGCCAGGTCCGAAGCGGATTCACGCTGCACTTGGTTCAAAGAGAATGGGAAACGAGAGGGATGCAAAGCTCAACCTCTCTGCCCTAAGGCATAGTCCAATTCCGTTTCCCTAAAACATCGTAAATCGGTTAAGACATAACTCTAGATCAACGCTTTCGTTGTTCGTGTCCTTTGACAATCAATCCGCTATTCTTCGAGATTTAAGAAAAGTTCTAGGCCAATCGGGACCACCCAACCGTAGGATGGACCCATGGCCCATCCTCCACACTTTCCTCAGTTTGTTTTAGTTATGTAATTATCTAATACATTAATTGGACATGTAACAATCAGCTTCTTTAATTAAATCGTTAAGCACTGGTTCCTTCATGTAATCTTATCACGTGACATAGAAAGGAAATATCAAACAAGTTCTTTATTAACATATCATCATATTTATCTCTGAAATACAAGGAATTCCGCCCGTAGGCTTGTCCATAATGTGCTCGAAGCCTATCCAGCAATCCACAGGGATCACTATTCCAAGTTTTTGGTCGTAGACTAGTATACGGGCCTTGAGATCCAATCTTGAGTCACGTTAGCCTCTTGTGCAGGGCCCGAAAGGTGAGGGATTTACGGCTAGAGCCCCCTGGCACCCAAGCGTCCTCCTGCTCCAAGTAGCGCTCAACGGAGAGACCTCTCGCGGTGGATTCGGTCCACGTTCTCGGTGCAGTCACAACCCCCTTGGTTAGGGTCAAACAGACAGTAGGGGGTAACTGAAGCTGCCTCTCCCTTCAGGCCTTCAACCTAAAGTATAGATATTCATTTAATTTGTAATTAATAAGTCAAACAGTGCTCTAAAATCTCTAGCAAGCACAAACATTTTCATTAATCGATCTTGTTGTTGGCAAACTGCTAAGGAAGGAATCCTTCCTTTTGAATGCATCTAGCACTCGATCTGGGGTGCCTTGCAACTTGGCAAGATGCTTTATATTCTGGGTTAGGGCATACCCTATTAACCCAATTTGGTCAACCCTAAAGTTCATTGGATACTTTAGTTTCCGGTTTTTAACCCTCCTTACTTAGAAGGATATCAAAGAATACATCCTTTTGCAAGATAACTTGCGTAAGGATCCGCCATCCTTATTGAGGGTATTTAACCTTTCCTCTTGTGAATCAATCACAAGACCATATGACATTGTACTTGCCGCGCAAGTCCTGCATCGTACTATGCGGTAATGGAGTTACAGAACAATCCGTTTTTCAGTTTCTTTAAGTTGACGTTTGTCGGATCTAGGGTTTCCTAGCTTTATTATTTTCTCAGGGATAAACCCTAGTTCTTATTTTTCGATTATAATTTACTAGCCCTATATTCAGGGAATGTGGACAGGTATTTAAGGTATAGATGTTTCTTCATTCCCAACAAATATTTCGCATCATTTTTAATTTGGTTAACTCTAGAAGGTAATTTTGAGATTACTTCCGTATGATTTTTAATCTATGTGTCAATTGACTTTTCAATCTTATACTTCATCGATTTGAGGTTAGGTTAAATCTAACTAATCTTCCCTTTTCTTTGCGAACAAACTCATGCTAAATAAGCAATCTTTCCCTTGCTAAGTTATGCAATTAGCAATGACAACTTCCTAGAGTTTAAGCATCGCAAGAATCCTTTCACGATTTGCACTTTCCATGATGATTTGTTGTAAAAAGAAATAGGGGGTTAATAGTGCAAGATGCAGTTTATTTCTTCCAGACTTAATCGAAGTATACTACTTTATTGGGTAAATAATCTTGCTCATAATTCGTTTCAATGCATAATACTTTTTTTTTGAAGGAAAACTATGTTTTTACTTTATTTATTTTGCATGTTTAATTAAACTGAGTTCCTTCATCGTAAATAACTAGGACAAAATATATATCTTATCCCTAACCGATATAAAATTAAGAAGGAAAAACCTGGTTTTGGGGTGAGATATCCACATGGATACCGGGAGATGACCCTCCCGCAGCTACTCCTTGGACTTTTTTTTGATGGCATCGCAGCTGTAGTCTTTCGACGTGGAAGCAGCTTTACTCTTCTTCTCGGAATTCCACCATCGCTTCAATACTCTTCTTCTCTTTATCGAGGCAAGGAATCGTTAAGGGATTAACCACGAGAAGGGGGTAATAAGACCTTTAAGGTCTTAATTTCTTCAGGAGGGCAAGGTTTACAAAGTCTAAAGAAAAGGCCCTATAGGGATTTATACACGGTGAAAAGGGTGTGTGTGAGTGTGGTTTCAAAAACATATGAAGGGGCCTTGGGGGATCTTTGGGCACAGGAGTGAAGGGTATAGGAAGGGGGATTCTTGGAGAGGTTTTTAGGACACGGGGTGGAAAAGGCTTAGAGATTTAAAACCGGGGTGAAAGGGTAAAAGAGGAAAGGTGAAGGGTGAAGGGCTTATAGTAGGGGGGGTGGTTTTAGGTGGGAATTTCAAGAAGAAGGGATTAAGGTGGAAATTAAAAAAAAAAAAGAAACTTGGGTGGAAGTTGCAAGAAGAAGGGGACTTACGTGGAACTTGCGAGGGAATGGGTGCTTAAATCTCGGGTGGGGGGGGGGTATAAACCCACTTGGAGAAGGCTTGTGGAAGCCCACAAGAAAGGATTTAAGGGGCTTGCAATATGAAAGGGCTTATAGGACCCTAAGGCATTCTAAGGGGGACAAGACCACGGGGAGGATGCTTAAATCCCAGGGTGGCCACATGGACACAAGCCTTAAGGGAGCCCCTTATGGAAGCTTCCAAGGAAGCTTCTATACCCTAGAAGCTTACGTGGAAGAGGGAGGGAATTTTCAGATTAATGTCAAGGGGGGGGGGGGGGGGGAGGGAAGGGGTACTTCTATTCATGACGATGAGGATTTTTGATGGCAGCAGCGCCAATTGTGTTGACTGGTTGGCGGTAGATGGTGGCATGATGGCGCTTGGCTCCTCCCTCTTGATGGTAGTTCTCAACGACACCATAAAAAATCTGACAGTTCTCTCCTCCTGGCGACCACCTCCCTGGCTTCACCTCAGACACTCGACGTTAATCTCTCCTTCCCTCACGGCAGTTAGGCGGCGTTTTGGCATTAGGCGGCAGCATTTTCTTCGTCTTCTGTCCTTCCTCCTCTTTTTTGTAGCCTGCAGCCCTTCCTCAATTATATAGGGGAGGGGAGGGAATGCTCCCTCTCAAATGTTTCCATATGCATGGCCGTGAAGCCAAGCAAGCTATAGCGAGGAGTTTGCTGGCTCTTCTATTCCCTTCCCCCCTTCTAGCTCGACCGTCGCGGACAGGAGGATAAGAGAAAAAAATTTCCCCTTTAACCTTAATAGGAGGTGAATTTGATATATTATAGAAAAATGGCTATGAGGCACCAATCTAGGCGCATCGTCACTTTCATCATATTGCACGGGTTGAAGTAAAGGTTGAAGAGACTTCTTAGACTGCATACATAGAGATCTTTCTATAGATTCCTCATTGATCTCGTCTTCAGAATCAACCTCCTCAATCTGTAATCCATAGAGAATAGCCTCTGTAACAGCTAAAGCCTCTCGATGGATCATATCTTGCGATGGTTCTTCAACAATTTGGCACTTTCTTTTAATGATGTCTATAATAACATCATGGAACTCTCTCTTGGCAATCCCCAAAACTTCTCCAAGTGTAAATTCAATATTGCAATTAAGAATTCAATCTTCAAGTACATTTTTCAAATCTGTGGAAGACTCAATGTCAGATAGTAGTTTGAATCTAGGTTGTTTCTTCGACTTCGAATCCTTTAACTTTGGGGCCTTTTTGTCTTTTTGCATCTTTGGCTTTTGCTCATCAGCCATGCTTTGCTCCGGTCCTGAAGAAGAAGGCTGAAGAACTGGCTCACTCTTCCTAGTTGCTTTCTTTGATCCTTTTGGTTGATCATTATCTCTTTTGCACTTTTCTTCAACAAGTGCTTCAAATCCTTGGGATTTTGCAATATAAGCATAGATAGAGAAGACATCTACGCAATCATTCCATCCGGTTCCTTTTCTAATTGTATCTCCTATGAATGAAAGTTTAGATGAAGAAGCTTTACCTTTCTTTTCTGCATGTAGTGCATAGGCCCATAAAGGAGACTTATCTTTCGGTAACTGCTCCAATTGAAGACCATAGGCTGCAACTTCTCTTCCTACCTCTTGCTTTACATAAGAGGAATGCAAAAGAGTTTCTTCCAATAATTTCTTCGTAACTCCTTTGCCAAAATTTATTTTGAGTGGTTTCTCTGAGTCTCCGAAACATATCATCTTATCCTTCCATACCACCAACTTCAATCTTTTTGCCTCTTTGAAGTCTTGGTAGTCTTTGCGCTCATGGTTTGGACTATCGCACCATATGCAATGATGAACATGATCATTTCTGGAAGAATTCATAGGAGTAGAAGAAGTGGGAATAGAAATTGGAGCTGGGTTAAGTGGATGTTGATCTCTTTTGGCCATCTTTATCTGAAGATCCTTCAGGTTCTTTGAAATTGCTTCCACCATGTCTTCGATAGTTGGTTTGGCAGATGGTCTGACAACTGCCACAAGAATAGGCATAGGCATAGGCATAGAAGTAGGCATAGACATGGGATGGGAGGTAGAAGAAGTGGAAGGAGCAGTAGAAGTAGGAGAAGTGGAGGTAGGAGTAGACATCGTTAGGGGAGTTTGCATACCGTTTTGTAGGCGATCATTCCATCTTCTCCTCGTCATTAATGTGGAGACCGCATCAACAGCATCTTGCCAATCCATCTTCAATCCCATAGGTTGCATTCGGTCTTCAAGAAGGTCTCTCAACTCGTCCTGAAGTGCAAGATTAGCCACTTGCAAAAATAACTCCACTCTCTCTGAGTTTAGGGTTCTTTGTTCAAGTGTATCCAACTGATTGTAGTGTTCTTCAAACTCACGCAATAACTCGGAAGCAACAAGTCCTTTATTGGGATGATAGACCCACTCTCTGAATGTCTTCCGAGTAGCAATACCATAATATTCCACAAAATATTCATCTTTAAGTGCCTTTTTGAAGACATTCCAGTTTGAATCTTGCACAAATAAATCAGTCACTCTAACCTACAAAGCAGGTGTGACAAGCCATAAGAAATAATTGCTCCAGTTGGTAGGAACACCAAAAAAGTGTATCTGGCTTTCAAAAGTTTTAAGATAAGCTAAGACATTCCGGCTATCAAATAATTTATGTTCACTTACCATGGCCTCGATTTCTTTGGTTGCTCCATGTGTATGCTCTTGTTCTTGATGTAGCATCCGCTGTTGATCCAATTATTGTTGATGTAGCTGTTGTTGTTGCTGCTACATATAAAACTATATCCGTTGATTCTACATCATAATAGCCGAAGATAGAGTCTGCAAAAGATTCTTTATCTCATTGGTCGAAAAGGATGAAGCACTCAGTGATGAAATGGGTGGAGTATTTGAGGAATCTCCCATCTCGACAATCAGAAGCGATGCTTTCACGTCAGGTTTACTAGGTGTCGCACAGAGGTTCGTGAAGTCGCTCATCACAGGGACGCTTAGAGATTGGAGTAAAGATGAAGAGCACTAAAGATAAATTGAAGATCGTAATAAAGAAGATGTTTTGATTGTAATTGAAAATAATTGGGAACAAAGTGAAGACAAAAAGTACACCTTCTCTTATTACAAACTACATAAACCCTCCATAAGATGTCGATGAAGTAGTAGTCCTGGCTTTGATGTATTTATCTTCACTCATGAGCGTAGCCTGAATTAGTGATGTTCTCAAAGTGAATTGAAGTATATTTGACAATGTTCATAAAACAAATCAAGCCTTTCACATGCTTTTCCACATAAGATGAGAGCACAAGATTGCCACCTTTTTTGCATTGATCTTATCTTCAATACATATTAACCTATAATTTGTTCATAGGCTTGAACGTAAGATTCTACACAAAGACTTGAATGTTAATCTATTGCGACAATCATCAGTTCAACTCCCTGACATAGCCATCATCTATCCACTGTAAGTGAAAAGGCCAGCTCCCAATGTAGCCAGAAAAGGAAAGGAAATCCTCCTTAGTAGGTAAATGCTAGTCCCATGTGACATATCGTCCCTTTGCTGGTGACGGGGCAAGCCACAGATTTCAGACTCAAACGTGCTTAGATGACAATGTGCCTTGAAGAATGTAGGAATCACAGGGATGATTAAGAAGACCTTCGAGCAAAATTGAAGCTCTATTTGTAGTAGGTTAGGAGATCGACAGCACCAGAAGCAAGAGATTGAAGACAAAGAACACAACTATGCCGAACGGAGACTTGAAGCAAAGCAGGCGAAGAAGGCCCTCAACAATACTTGTGAGATGTCTAAATACCGAAGGAGTGTGAACTAAGCCGCAAGACGCTCCAGCATCAAAGCTCTACAAATTCTGCCATCGCTTTCAGGTGTCGCTCTACGTGGAACCTTGGAGAGGATGGCCCTTTATCAACATGTAATTTAATGCAGAACCAAGGGGAGGAAAAAAACATAAGACATAGCTTTGATAACTCTTGTCATTGTCTTCTTCTCCTCCTTCCAGCAACAATATTGTTTGCCACTTTGTTTCGGCCTTTGTATCCAAATTCACCTCCGTTGTGCTAGCTTCATTGTTCGCTTCCCTCATTCATGCTTCAGCTTATTCGCTCGTCTTCCACAGTGCCTGCTTCTGCATCTTGCGTTCCTCCCTTCTTCGACTAGCTTCTCATGCCTTTCATTTGCTCCGTTTTTGTCCTTTGTCACTTCATCTTCGTCCTCTTTAGCAGCTTTCCCTTTTCGTCTCTTCGGCATGAAGATCAGCAGGCTGGACTGTACCATTGTTGAATTCTTGCCTTCATTTTCCACCAGCCTGATGAATTGCCTCATTACCCTACATTTATATAGCTTTTCTTTGGCTTTCTGACAATTCTAGTACAGAGATTTTTCCTCTAGAAAGCATTCGTTCCCATCATCAGTACTTACGTCAGTTAGGTGGCGAGCAAAAGCAAAAGCTTTAAGCTTTTCTCACCACTCCGTCTATTAATGGCATTATAGTTGAAAATATAGTAAAATCTATATACTTATCTATTGGCTATCTCAATCGTGATTCCACCAATGCTAGGTCCTAGCTCAATCCTCAAGGTTTAAAAAAAATTTGGAATATTGCTGCTTTCATAGCACTATTGATAGTGAGCCTTGGGAAGGGCATCCAGGATAAAACAGATGCGTTTACTACAATTTTTCCTTTGGAGCGCTTTAGGTGCTGAAGCGCATAGAAAGTTAGATATATGTAACTCCAAAAGTCAATTTCCATAAATTTTCTCATTTGAGAAGTATCCCTTGCCTCATCAAATAAAAATCCTTGTGGTACAACAACATTTACAATATCCTCAATGCTATCTCTCGTACACAATAGGAAGTAGATCATAATGAAGCATTGCTATGCCTCTCTCCATATAACTGGTTCTTCTTTTCAATAATAAGTTTCAATCCAGAACCTCCTACATGAAAAGCATAATGTTGCAGTGGTGTTGGCCTGAAGTCAATGTACACAACAGTGCACGGTTGTTTATACAAACAACATATCCATTATTGGGGCTCTAGAGACATTTCCAATCTTCTCCTTGAGGACAAGACCCATGTTCCTCAACATCCTTGAGTCTTCAAGATGGAATCCTTTGTATGGACGTGTTTATCCATGCATTGTGCCCTATCAAAAATATGCTTTTGAAGAGAATTTCGTGCTCAAACACTCATGCAATTTGCAAATTAAAATCCATGATATGAAATCAATCAACGGATGCTCCGTAAAAATTTATGAATGCATTAAGGAATTCATGCCTAGTCTAACTACATGTGCTCATGCGTCATGGATATTCAAACACAAAAGAAACACACAACGGAAAATAACTCATAATGACACTAACTTAAAAGTTCAAAATCATGGTAGAAACTGCCCTCAGGTTTGCAGTGGTAGACACGCAACGTCACAACAACGTGTTTTAGTAGCCAGTCGAGAGAAGAATCAAGATAATAAGTTAGAGGAAAGGATATTGGATCTAGAGAGGCTAGAGTTAGATAGAGAAGTAGCAATCCAACACTATTTCATGTAGGCTGAAGAGAGGAGGAATACATTTAAGAAGAAGATGGCTAGCAAACACATAAGGGAAGGATCACTTGTGCTACACTATGAAAACTGCTTTGATAACAGAAAGGATGCTACACTTGTTTTCAAGTGGGAAGGGCCATTCATGGTCATAAGGAGATATCCAAATGGAAGCTATAAGCTAGGTGACATGGATGGGAGGATTCACAAGACAAGGGTAAATGGATGGTGACTTAAGCCTTATCTTCAAAGAATTAGGGACATTTTAGAGCACTCATTCGATAAACGACCACCAGTAAGGGGGTGTAGTCCTCCCTGCTCTATTGGACCATCATTAGCAAGCTAGAGGCATGAATGTCTCTAGTCTAAGGGGAGGGCTAATGATCCGGGTTTTTTACAAACCGGATTTCTACCAAAAAATTTGGCCAAAACCCCTATCAAGAGCCTTACCCATAGCTTAAACCCTACATGTTATAACTTTGGGTTTACTCTTCAAGTATTAGGTATGCTACATTGCTTCTTGGTTATGATAACTCTAGCAAGTGGAAAAACAAGTTCTTAGGAGGGATGTCAATATAAAGGGTAAAAGGGACGGGTTATCTTAGTGAAGGTGGAAATGGGTTACACCTAGGGATTGAGTGAGTGCATAGATTTTTTTAAAGGACTAGCCTCCAACTACACTTGGGTTCGATCTACATCACCAATATTTGGGATCTATCACTATAATTAGAGGACACCTCACCCTTGTACACAAGTCAATGTCCACATCATGGTGTCATTTGGATCTTACACAAAAGCTCACAAACATGAACCCCCTTTGTCACATGCTTATATGTATATAAGAAATTAGAGTCAAAGCAGCTTTTGAAAGTCTTTTTTAATAATATTAATAAATCCCAAGGAAAATAAAATTTCAAGAAAATTTCCATGTTTCCGGACTGGTTTCAACTTGGTCTAAAAAGTTGCAGAAGAAACTTTTTTTATAGATTCTTCATTGATTTGAAGTTACGAAGTCACAGATTGCTGTGGCTATATGAATTTTTTTTTTTCTCTTTGACCCTTATCACATCAACTTTCCATTTTATCCTTCTTGTAAATATATTATAGTAATATACTTTGGACATTCACCTTTGTAATCTAGCTCCCTTTCTCTAGCTTGTCTACCACCACCCTTGGCTTCTTGCATGATGACCAAGGTGGAAACTTGTCCCATCTACTATTCTCCATATGATCAAAGATGCCATACATCATCTAGGATTATGTTAATCAGGAAAATTAGCTTAATATTTTCTCTCATGGAGGCTATATAAGGTGCCAATGGAGATGTAAAGAAACATAATCACAAGCACATGAGAGCACTCTAGATCACCAGGCCCAAAGGGGAGCCACTAAGAGCACATTATGCAACACCCTCATGCTAGTCCATCTCTTTGAGATAAGCTATGAGTGAGTCTCTTTTTTATATAGCATTCCATGAATACATAATGGCAAGATTTCTCTACCTCTTCTCCTCTTGTCTCCCTCTCTTCTCATCTCTCTTCCTCTCTCTCATATTTTAATGATGTCTAGATTATATGGTGTCCAGATCATATACACTCTCTTCTAATTCTCCCTCTATATTCATACTTAAACTTATTAAGTAAGACTTTTCATATGTTCTATTGGTGGGGAATCCTTATTTCCTCGTGTTGTATATTTGTTCATGGGAGAAATTAGAGCCATCATCTCTCTTAACATTCCATCATCTTCATTTCCCTTAAGATGGGCTACAAATTCTCTCTTATGAAGTTGTGTTTTGGTTCTTTCCATTCATTAAGGAAAGGGATGTCCTAGCCCATCCTCCCTTTGGCTAGGTGGTGCCCCTTTTTAGCTCTCTTAGTGAGGATTGGAGGCTAGGTGGGTAAGAGATAGCCCACTCATATTTTTAGCTCTCACTACCTTACATTTCTATACATATTTTCAAACTTTTGGAGACAAATTGAACCATTTGTGGAAAATGCAGTAAACCCTATAGAAAAAGTATGTGTGTCTAGAAAAGATGAGCATCTTTTCCTTTTAGTATCATCATAGGCCTTCTTTATAATAGCAACCATTGAAAACCCACCCATCTTCTCTCAAGACTCTTTGAATTCTTTTGAATTCAGGGGTAAAGGATACTTATGAAGACTGTCAGGGTATCTTTCATGATTAACACATACTATGAGAAATTGAACAACTGACTTACCATCATGGCTTCTAACATAGGCATAGGTAGAACCATCATACAACACCTTTGTTTCCATATGAACTATAGTTATATAAGATTTCCCAATAATCAAAGGATACATACACATCCTCTACAAAGAAATGTTGCTTATCTTGTATATCTTCAATAGTGATTTTGACATTCATGCATACAGAGTATACAAACCATGTAGTGCATTATTTATAGCCCACATCTTCTAGCCATGATCCATATCAACCCGCTATCCCTTGATGTGATAGAGACTCCTTATTTGAAAGGTAGAGCCCTAGTGGAAGCAAGAGCAAAGCAAGAGCTATTGTGGATGGAGCAAGAGATAGAAACACCTTATGTGGGAACTTCAGCATTCACAATGTATGACTGACCTTCCTTATTCAATAGTCACTAAAAGAATAAATTATAAAGTGATAGTGATAGGCACCTACCAACTGCAGTGTACATGTGTGTGGTCATGGTGTGTGAAGTAGATATAGGTCGTCATAGGCATAGATACCTTTACCCCCAACAACCTCCCACTTAAAGGTGAATGTGCATCTAGTGAGGAGAGGACAAGTAAAAATGGCAAAGTAAAAATATACATAAAGTACAACAGGATAGGGAATAGAAGTCATCTCATCCTATGCCTATCATCTTTCTAAGAAAGACAAAATGTTTTGCTGAGAGAATTTTAGTTAATAGATCTATAGGATTCTCATTAGTCGAGATTTTGACAAGCTCAATAGACTTGTCCTCTACCACCTTCCTGCTGACGAAGTGATGGTGCACCTCAATGTGCTTTGTCTTTGCATGGAATACTTGATTCTTAGCAATTGAATAGCATCCATAGAGTGCAAATGTAGGATAGGAGTAATAGTAATACCAAGGTTTATTACCATATGGCCTAACCATACAGCCTCCTTGTGTAAGCCTCAACGGTTGCAACATAATGTGTCTTAGTAGTAGATAAAGCCGTGCACTTGCGCACCTTGGACATCCAACAGAGAATACCTCCAACAAAAGTGAAGACATACCCATAGTTGGACTTTCTACCATCTGCATGTCTTGTATAGTCAATGCACTATAATCCATGATTATAGTATCCTAACCACTATAGAAAATGCTCATATCTACAATGCCTTTCAAGTAACTCATGATGCCCTTCACAGCATCCCAATGTCACCAGCTAGTTATAGCCATATAGTGTGCTACAACTTTCACTGCAAATGCTATGTCTAGACAAGTGGTATCACGACACACATCAAAATACCCACTATAGATGCACGAGGGATCTCGGTCATCTTGGCCTTCTTCTCATCTGATTGAGGACAATTTTCTTGAGTGACCTTCACATGGAAAGGTAAATAACAACTAATAGACTTAATATCTTGCATATGGAAGTGCTCATGGACCTTCTGTATGTAGTCCTTGTATGACAAGTAAAGGATTGCGCATGATGCACATGCAAAGAATATGTGAGGCTTGTCCCATGTCCTTCATCTCAAAGCTCTTCTTGAGTTGAATTTTCAAGGCATCTAGCTCATCATGAGCTCTCACAGCAATCAACATATCATTAACATAAAGTACCAAGATAATTAGGCAGCCATCATGAGTTTTCTTTGTGTAGAGACATGGATCCGTATCACTATGTGTATATCCCTATGAATCTATGAATGCATGAAAGCATCAGACTTGTGGTACCATTCCCTATGTGCCTACTCAAGGCCATAAAAGCTCTTTCTCAACTTGCACACTAGGTGTTGCTTATCTCTTTCCTCTCCAAAGTCCTTAGGCTACTGCATATAAATCTCATCATGTAGGTCTCCATGTAAGAAATTTGTTTGTACATCCATCTAATAAAGGTCCTAACTACACAGCTAAAGCTAGTACCATGTAAGAAAGCCATCTATACATCCATATAATAAAGGTCCATATCTAACTATGCAATCAAAGCTAGTATTAAGTATAGCATCGTCATCTTGACCATAGGAGAGAAGACCTCATTAAAGTCAACACCATGCTTCTACTTAAAACCCTTTGAAACCAATCTAGCCTTATATGCTGGCTTGGGGTGTTCAAGGGTACTCTTTAACTGATACACCCACTTGCATGGAAAAATACACTTTCCACTAGGCAAAGGAACTAAATCTCATGTATGATTATTTTGCAACAAGTCATACGTTGATTGCATGGCCCTCTTCCAAGAGTGACTATTATCTCTATGTATGGCCTCATCGTAGGTAAAAGGCTCACTAGCATCTATCACCATAACATAGTCTATGGAGGGCACAAATTGATTAGGTTGATGTCTATCTCTAGTAGACCATCACAAAATAGGTTGTGGGGCATGTAAATCTTGTCCAACATCAGGATCATGGGCTACTAGAATATCAAAATATGAGATTCCTTCTAAAATATCACTATGCGTACCTCAATTACTTGCTTAGCCTGCTTATGCATCTTCTCCTCATGGAAAACAATATCATGGCTATGGATGATCTTCCCAACCTATAGATCCCATAGATGATAGCGCATCTCATATGTATCCCTATAACAAAAAAAATATGCATTTCATTGGTTTAGGATCTAGCTTATTGCATTTGTCCTTGGAAACATGGCAAAAATCCTCATATCCAAAGACACAAAAATGAGCATATAATATGGAGGTTTTCAGACCATACCTCCTCTGCAAACCAGACAACCAATAGCACTGCATGGGGATCTATTTATCAAGTGTACATTATTAGTAACTATCTCAACCCAAAAATGGAGCGATAAGCTTCCCTGGCTAAGCATACTATAGAATCTCTCTTGAATCGTCCTATACATGCACTCTACAACACCATTCTGGGGTGGGGGGTCTAAGGGGCAGTCAATTGACGTGCTTAATACCCTGGTCATCATAAGACTACTTAATTACTTTAGAGACACATTCATCCCCATTATCTAACCTTAGGCATTTTAGTCTATACCCAAGCTAGTTCTCAATAAGAGCAAGCAAACACTGAAAGATAGCCAATACATCCAAATTTTGCTTTATGGGATATACCACACCTTATGCAAATAATAATCAATGAAAGTCACAAAGTACTTTGTGCTACCTAGTGATTGGCAAGGCATGGGACCAAGGATATCACAATGAGCAAGAGCTAGAGGCTCAGCCATGTGTGTAATATCAGACTTCTTATGTTAAATGTGTGTTTGCATACCATAAAGATAATGATCACATGAATCAAAACCTTTGTAGTCAAGGAGCAAAAGATACTGCAAATGAGAAAGTATTTTAATTCATTTAAAGGACATGTGTCCAAGGTGACAATGCCATAAACACACGTGTGGTATGTTAGCCTGCCACATCCCAAACATGGTCAAAAGATCCAGATACAAGCAAGGGATAGAGATTACCAAACTTGGCACCTCAAGCAAAGACAAGATTCCCATTGGTAATTTTCAATGTAGAATCACCAAAAGATACATGATACTTTGCATCATCCAACTATAAGGCTTTTGGTTAAAGCGTGAACATGGTATACATCATGCAAAAAAAGTGTCGTCTAAAGCAAATTACATTCTAACATCATCAATGCCAATAATATCCAATGCCAAGTCATTTCCTAGTATCATAGAACCAATCATGTTGTGATAGGAATGAAACCAATCCTTATGCGGAGTACCATGAAAAGAAGCCCTCAAATCATGCATCCAACACTGAGAAAAAGTGGATGAGACATAAGCCAACTAACTAGCATAAAGAGAAGAAGTTACCGAGATATAATAATCATTAGACTCAGGCTCCAAGGCATTTATCTCCTCAATTTTTTCATTGGACCTACTAGAAACAATGCCAAGTATCTTGATCGATGCCTTTGGGCTTTACACTCTTGGTTTTCAAAGGAATAATCTATTTCTTTTGAACCAATTGTTGCTATATTTTCATCTTCCAATAGGTAAAGTTTGTACAATCAAGATTTTCAATATTAAAAATACCACTATCAGTAGAAGAATTGGTCATAATGATACTATACCAATGTAAAATATAAGAGAATGAGATGTTGTAAATGATTGAAAATTAGCCTCCAAAACTTAGCCAAAACAAAAACAAAATAGGAGGGAATACCAAAGTATGGACATGTCCACCAACTATAAGCAATAGGCTACCAAAGTATAATGTATACTCTCCAAGACAATGTTGAAAACTATAATTAGTCAATCCAACTGTGGGTAAATAGCCAAGAAAGCAAGCTCCCACTACAAGGATATTGGAATAGCAACTAAGATACAAAGAATAAATCTAACAGTGACTAAGCATAGACTATCACAAAATCAAATTGTTAGTAAGCCATACATCCCATAAGCATATACATAATTGACAAACTACTAACAAAGGTAAGTTTTGGTGTCCAAAGAATACGTAATCAAATCATGCCACAAGTGGAGATAATTGCATACAATAGCATACGAGAGAGAATATACATGAACCAAGAGTCCCACTATCTCAAAGAACCAACCTCTGCCAAGTAAGTGCAAGTGCTCCATTGGAAGAAAATCTGGAATGCAAAGTGAGAAAGAAAATCTCAAGACATATACATCAAATCATTTAGGAAACCAACCCATCATAATACATCCAAGAGCATAAATGTCAAATGAAGCTTTAATATATGTAAGTGAGTAAGCATAAAAGCTCAAAGAAACTGACCAAAGCCCAAGTATATTAAATGTAGCTAAAGTCTAAGTCTCAAAGCATCGATCCCATAAAAGAGTATGACTTGGTGAAGGATTTGGATATCTTCTATCCTGATTTGACATTCCGAAAAATCTTGATGTTATCTCCTACTTGTAGAAAGAGATTCAAAAGCATCCTCACACAAAGACATGGCCTAAGTATTGCCAAACTAGCAACAACTACTGTCAAGACCAAAAAGGCCTGAGAGCTTTCCAAAGAAGTAGACATGGCCAATTCCTTCTTGAACCATGGCAATCCAGGCCTAGCGTCTAGATAGAATGCAACTTTATCACAAGTGAATTGATAGATAGAGGCTCTTTAGTGAGCATCATGAGACAAATGAGACAATGAAAGATTTGAGTCTACAAGGCATGTAGCCAACACAGTGGCTCATCAGACTAGCAAATCAAAGCAAAATCAAGCCCTTAGGCATCCTTCCTTACATCAAGTCCACAGTTGTAGGAAGAGATTACTAGCCAACTTACTTAGTGGTGAAACCAAACTCATATGGGATCTCTTATCCCTTGTTGCCAAGAAGACCATAGTTGTTTGAAGCAAGGACTAATTAGTTTAAAAGAATCCTAACCCTAGGCAGGGGACCCAACAAAGTGGTGCTGAGGCTCTATGCTTGTTGGCAAAGAGGATATGGATCCACCTCCATAAAAATCTAATCTAACTTTCCCAATGAAGAAGAGGATGAAAACTTAGCTTAATAGGAAGACAATATTAATCTAATTTTTCCAAAGAAACTTAAGCTCAGCTGCTAACAATGGGCATTGTAAGCCATCTCTTGAAATATGAAAAGTCATTGACAATGGGTGAATACCTCCTATTTGAAGGAAGAATGACTTTTGAAATTACCTCTGATAGTGAGATAGATGCATGGACATACTATTCTCCCTATTACATGGCCACAACAAAGCCAAAGGCAGATGCTGAAGTTGAGATAGAGAGCATAGTCTTCTTTTACAAAGCCTCTATATAGAAGAAAAAATAGAGTATGAAGAGGAAAATGATGAATCCAAAGATGAAGTTAATAAAAGCAATGAAGATCAAGAATCCTTTCCATTCAAAGAGGGTATCCATGAGGAGGACATGACAGAGGATTTAGAGGATTAACAGCCCCTCATCTTGGATGGAATAACAATGGCCCCTCATCAATGGTCTGCAATGCATGCAAAAAATGTACAAAAATTGAAACAAATAAATAAAAATCTCCTTTACCAGTGGCTATTGTCACCCTACACCACTAGCTTCTAGAAGGGATGATGATGAGTGATGAACCACGCCAATAGATACTAATCCCTTGGCAGCAAAGAACCTTGAAAGGTCCTTGTCATGTTACATTTCTAGATGCATCGTTAGAAGATGAGTCATCAAGTCAAGAAGTAAGTGTTCCACAATCCAAATCAGTGACAACCCTTATACCATTTCAAATGATCAAAGGATTAGAAGAGTTATAATCAAAATCAAGGAAATATAGTTCCAATGGAGTATCAGATGAAGAAGCTACTCCTTTGAAGGAGTCAGATGTGTATCTAGAAGCAATCCATGCAACCTTTATCAAAGTGAAAAGTAGTTGGCCTTTATTGATGCAGATGACATAGAATGACATCTCAAAGATGATAATAGGTTTACAAAAGAGGAGTTATTGATTCTTCATAATCTATTGAAGGAGAACTTGGAAGTTGAATTCATCTACCTAGTTTCACCCATTGTAATTATAACAAAGAAGAATGGAAAGCTCCGAATTTGTGTGGATTTTTGTAAACTAAATTCCAAAACAAAGAAATATTATTTTTCTATCCCCTTCATCAACAAACTATTAGACACATTGGTAGGACATGAGTTATATTCCTTGCTAGATAGTTTTAGTGGATACAATCAAGTGCAGATCATAAAAGAAGACCAATATTCAAAAATAGGTACCTATGCTTATAGTGTGGCTCTGTGACACCCTTTCTACCCTCTAATGAGTCATGGTGACCACCTTTCAAAAACACCTACATGATTTTATCAAGGCATATCTAGATGATTTTTGTATAAATTTTAGTCTACTTTTCCAATATTAGAAATACTTGGAACAAGGCTTTGAGTGATGCTAGGAGTCTAGAATCTTGCTCAACTCTGATAAATGCATCTTTGGAGTCTCCTCCTAGGGTGTTTGTTGGACCATATTGTCTTTGCATAAGGGATATCAATAGAACCTACAAAGATCGAAAAGATTGTAGCCCTGGCTAAACCAACTAATCTAAAGAGAGTGAGAGGATTTCCTAGCCATGTGGGCCACCATAGGCGATTCCTTGTCCATTTTGCAACGAGGGAAATCCCCCTACACAAGCTTCTCTAATACGATGTAGAGTTCATTTGGACAGATGATTGTAAAGAAGCTTTCAATACCTTGAAGTAGTGCCTAATCAAAGTGCCTATCTTGCAATCTCTTGGAATGAACAAATGAATTTCATGTGCACACTGATGCATCAATTGAAAGGTTATGTGTAGTACTCTATCAAAAAGTCTCCTCAAAACTGGACCAACCAATTTATTATGCAAGCCGAAAAGTCACTGATCGGGAGAGAAACTATACAGTGATAGAGTTCGAGTGCTTGAAAATGTTGTTTGTTGTGGAGAAGTTTTGACCTTACCTTCTACTAATGCATTTCAAGTCTTATGTGGATCACAAGATTCTATCCTTCCTAATGAACAAGACAAATGTGAAAGGTAGAATGATGAGATAGCTCCTTTTGTTCGAGGAGTTTGAATTTGAAGTGGTCACTAAATCCAATTGTTTCCATGTCCTGGCTGGTCATCTATAATGAATCTATCAAAGTAAAGGACTCGTAAAGAAGAGGTGCTAGATGATCTAGACCTTTCTAATACTACTTAGTTTCTAGTAGAGACTAACATTACCAAACACTTGGCCACAGAATAGCACTTCATGGTATCTCTAATAGAGAGAAGAAGAAACTTTTGTTGGAATCAACCCCCTACACTCTATTAGGCTACACTTTGTACAAGAGAGATAAAGAAGTATTATGGAGATGCATGGCAGGAGATGAGATTAGAATTATCCTAAAGGCATGCCATGATGAGCCATGTGGTGGACACTTCGCGATAGAAGAAATAGCTAGGAAATCTCTAAATGCACAATATTAGTGGCCAACCCTCCACAAAGATGCCTATGATTACTACAAGTGATGTGATACTTGTCAACTAATGGAGAATCCCCACAAAAACTAGTGTAATATTGTTGCAACAACCGATCCTTCGATTGAAACCATTCGAGAAATGGGGCATTGATTTTGTGGAACCAATCGATCCTCTAACTAGAAGAAAGAAAAATAAATACATCTTAGGTGAGAGAAAGAAAGAAAGAAAGAAAGAGAGAGAAAAGAAGAGGAGAGAGGTAGGGAGTGGGGGGATGCATGGTTAGGGGGTTTGTATTTTAAAAAAAATTTAATTGTTTTGAAACAAAGTGTGTTCATCGTTTATGTTTTTAAAAAACTAAAAAAAAACACTAGTAGAATCCAAGTAATGGTGGCTATCAGAAGCAACATGAGAAGATTTAAGGAGCAATACCAAAGGTGAATTAGAGATATCATATGTGATTTTCAGGATTCCTAGGAAGAGAAATACTTCTTCAAGTGATATCCATTGATCAAGAAGGGATTGTCAGAGGTATCTACGGCTTGTATTTGCACACAGGTGTTAGGGTTGACTACAAGTACCTTATAGAGGCCCATCCAACATTGTTGGAGCTTTCTCAAAAATTTCTGAAGGCAGGAATTATATGCTAGGATGAGATCACCTTCCTTAAATTCCTTCTGCTTAATGAAGTTGTCATGGTAAACTTTGTATCGAGTCTATGTGGCTTCCATGCACTATAAGGCTATCCTTCGAGTCTCATCAATACATTCCAAGTGTGGGTGATAGTGCCACAAGGACTCTGCATCTCGTAATCATTCTATAATGGCCAGTGGCAAAGAGAAAAATTCTAGTTTAATAGGGACTAGAAAGGTGTCTTGTCCTATTATGGACTTATGAGAGGTTCTGTACGCCCAGAGGGCTTCTATAAGTCGATCATCCCAACCATGGAAATTGTTTTTTTGAGGATCAAATAGAGGATGCAATTGCTAATGTCGACTTGACCATTGGCTCTAGGCTAGTAAGGCATGGACTTGCACTGGTGAATCTTGTAGATCTCTAATTACTCTTCCATAATCTTGTTCAAAAAGTTAGTGCCATGATCACTTATTAGTTCCAAGGGACTACCAAAGCTGGTGACAATATTCTTTCATTGGAATAGAGCCAAGCTTTTTTTACCACCACATCCTTTTTGCAGCTATGAAAAATTGTCATATGACTTGTAATATTGGTACCATGATTGATGTACATGCTTTGATGATTGCACCATTTGAATAAGGGAAGGCTGATCACACATTGTGACTATTGGAATTCCCACATCATGTGTCTCTTACTCTTGCTCTCTTTCTCCTTCCACCATAGCTCTTGCTTTCACTCACATGATTCCACTCAGGGCTTCTCCCTTCAACTGGCATTAGAGCCATCATCGAGGAGCTTCACCCACCATTACTTTAGCTCGTGACAATACCTACAACTCACTGTTTCAAGGCAGCCATGGTTTTCCCTTCTCAAGGTATGTTGTGAACTTAGCTTGCTCCAAAGTAGTTTTAGCTTACCTTCAAACCTTCTAAGGGTCATATTTAGCATTGGTTGAGAGCTCCATTCGAGCCCAACCCAACTAGCAAACACTCCAAAAAATTAGGCACATGCTATGTGTTTTTTCCAACCCCCTATTGTTGACTTCCAATAGTTTCACACTCTCTTGTGTAGCCTTTAGCACTTGGACAACAGTTTTGGGCATTGGATAAAGCCTCTTGACATTGGTCATTGACCTTGGCATTGATCTTTGAGCTTATCAAATTTAGTTTCTCATTGGATACTCAAGATAACTTGTTTTCATATAATAGGGACAGCCATATCTTTACAGTCTAAAGCTTGTACATGCTTCTCGAGATGCTCATTTGATGCTAAACACTTGGGGGATGCTTGGTACATGTATTGAGATGCCTTATAGGATGTTTCAAGCTCATATTTGCTCCATTCGACCATTATTTTACTACCGATTACTATGGGATAGTAGACTTTGATTGGGAAAGCTTTATGCCTATTATGTATTGATGTCATTCAGCTATGCTACATGCTTATTTGATGCTAGGATCATTGGAGGATGCTTGCCCAATGCCTTGAGATGTTTTTTGAGTTGATCTTGAGCTCCATTTTGGATTGTGAATAGACATTGCTAGTTATTGCACATAGTTTGCTATAATATCTTTGGGATAACCTATTTCTTAGAGTTTTGGAGCCCTACATATTGATGCTAGATCATTGAGGGTTGTTATATTGATGTCTTGGAATTCTTTTGGACCTAATTTGAGTCTCAAAATAACTTAGTTTGCATTTTCATTTGAGTGCTATAATAACAAGGCAACACACTATTTTATCATCATTAGTACCCCCACATACCTCTTGCTCTCGAATGCTATTCAGGCACTTTATTAGATGCATTGATGTCTAACATGGATGATACATGCTTGATTATGCTACATGCTTATTTGATGCTAGGATCATTGGAGGATGCTTGCCCAATGCCTTGAGATGTTTTTTGAGTTGATCTTGAGCTCCATTTTGGATTGTGAATAGACATTGCTAGTTATTGCACATAGTTTGCTATAATATCTTTGGGATAACCTATTTCTTAGAGTTTTGGAGCCCTACATATTGATGCTAGATCATTGAGGGTTGTTATTTTGATGTCTTGGAATTCTTTTGGACCTAATTTGAGTCTCAAAATAACTTAGTTTGCATTTTCATTTGAGTGCTATAATAACAAGGCAACACACTATTTTATCATCATTAGTACCCCCACATACCTCTTGCTCTCGAATGCTATTCAGGCACTTTATTAGATGCATTGATGTCTAACATGGATGATACATGCTTGATTATGCTACATGCTTATTTGATGCTAGGATCATCGGAGGATGCTTGCCCAATGCCTTGAGATGTTTTTTGAGTTGATCTTGAGCTCCATTTTGGATTGTGAATAGACATTGCTAGTTATTGCACATAGTTTGCTATAATATCTTTGGGATAACCTATTTCTTAGAGTTTTGGAGCCCTACATATTGATTCTAGATCATTGAGGGTTGTTATATTGATTTCTTGGAATGATTTTGGGCCTAATTTGAGTCTCAAAATAACTTAGTTTGCATTTTCATTTGAGTGCTATAATAACAAGGCAACACACTATTTTATCATCATTAGTACCCCCACATACCTCTTGCTCTCGAATGCTATTCAGGCACTTTATTAGATGCATTGATGTCTAACATGGATGATACATGCTTGATTATGCTCATTGAGAGCTTTGGAGTTGTGATTTGGGGTTGATTATACCAATATTGGATGTGATTTATGTTATTGGCTACTGCTTTGGATGCTACAGTAAGAGCTTGAAGAAGATATTGGGTCATATGCTCGTGAATGTATGTCACATGTAACTTGGATGTTTGGATGCTCTACACACGATATGTTGAGCCTCTTTCTCTCCTTAGGCATTCATTTTATATTCCAGTAGGAGCTTTCATGACATTTTGGATGTTACATAGAGCTTTGGACATTCATAGTTGAGCTTGACCTTACTTTCACAGAGACCATGGGACTCTTCATGTACATTCTCTCTTGATATGTATTGGAAGTAGTTATCCTACTGTGGGCTGATTTGATCACTTACTTTGGACCTAGAACTTATGACTATCAATGTGTTGTCAATGACATTTATATGCTTTTGGGTTATGTATTGAGCTTTTCTCAATGGGTCATGCATTTTCTTGCTCTCTTCTTTTACTTGCAATCTACTACATGCATGATGTCTATACGTATCATATGTTTGGCTATTGACACATTGCAGTTGTGAACAAATTTTAGTGCAAGCTATTCTTGGTCTTTCTTTCTTGGTTGCTCATAGTTGGTTGTTGATATACTACTGCACTTATTCTAGCAGCGTGTCATTTTAATTTGATGCATTCTATTTGAGGGTAGTCACTTGGATTTGACCATTACTTGATTTTGGTTTATGGACAACTTATCATTTTGACAATTCCTCTTACTTAGCCCTTGATTGGTTGCAATTTTGGGGCTATTTATAGTCATTTACAATAGACTATTTGTGTTGTACTATACATTCATTTCTTGCATTATGGATAGTGGGTGAATGACAATGCTATCTTCAATATTGATAAGTTGTATGTCACAAATTACAGATATTGTAAGGCACAAATCTGGCATATTCTCATGCAAAAATTATAAAGTAAGCCATTGAGACATGAGAATATAAAGCTTGAATGCTTTAATGCAGAGGATTGGGCTGATGAACTAGATGAGTTATATAAATTTACAATCATTTTGTCACTCTCAAAGCAAGTCTACTATATAATTTTGTCTCTAAAGGGTAGACCATTTGTGCCAGTTATGGGATAAGATTCATAATGCCTATGATAAGTAGAGCCTTGCCTCTTAGATGTATTGACTAAACGAACTCATGGATCTTCATACGAAGGAGAGGACTTTCATGTTTGTACACTTAAATGAGTTTCATTCTATTTTCAGCCACTTTTCTTTGCAGGGGATTGAATTTAAGGATAATCTTTCTCCCTTGTTCTTGTTGATTACCTTGCTTGAGTCATGGGACACATTCCTCGCCATGGGAGAGACTCTCAAAAGTCCCATTCTTAGTCACGTGGATAGTCTTGTGGTAAGTCCCATGGTTGTAAGTCAACATTGACTTGTCATTATTGTGGGAAGCATGGTTCTATTTGACCACAATGCCATAAAATGCATGATGACAAGAACAAGGAAAAGGGAAAGGGTGAAGTGCAATAAAAAATTCAATGATTGTGCAGGCTTATTTGAATGATGAATATATACTTATAGCTTCTTCTCTTGATGCTTTGTAGTTTATTGATGCCTCATCCACCTATGCTCAGTGTTGGATGATTAATTCAATGGATTCTTTTCATGTCACCCCTCATTGAGAGTGGTTTCACTCTTATCGCAGCATGTCATGGTTTGCTAGATTGGTTGGGTAATGACTTGGCATTGGATATTGTTGGTATTAGAGATTTTTAGCTATAGTTTTCTTCAAATAGTATGTTTACTTTGCATTTGCTATATTCTAGCTTTGACTAAAAGCCTACTTTAGAATGGGACAGTTAAATGATGGAGATTATGTTGTATCTTTTGGTGATTTCTCATGGAAGCTTACCCATGGGGTTGCATGAGGTGCCTACTTTATCACTCTTTATACCTTAATTGTATATGGCCCTATCAACCATGTTTTGGCAGTGGATACAGTACCACATGTATTATTATGGTATTACCACCTTGGGCACATGTCATTAACAGGAATGAGAAGGCATGTCCATTTGCAATATCTTTCGTCCCTAGACTATAAGTGTTTTGATTGTTGTGATCATTGTCTTTATGGCATGCTAACCCATAGTTCGCATAAGAAGTCTGGCATCATGTACATGGGTGAGCCCATAGCTCTTATTCATTCTGATATTTATGGACCAATGCCTTGCAAGTCATTAAGTGGTACGAAGTATTTTGTTACTTTCATTGATGATTGCTCACGTAAGGCCTAAGTATATCCCATAACATAGAAGTTAGAAATCTTGGCTACATGCTTTTGTTGAGAACCATTCTAGGTGTAGATTGAAATGCCTATGATGATATGATAATGGAGATGAGTACATATCTAAAGCCTTTGAGTAGTTTTGTGATGAGAGATGTATTAAGTGTCCCCATACACCCGATCCCAAAATGGTCTGGCTAAATACATGAATAGGACAATTCAGGCTTAAGTTCTTAGCTAGGCAGGCTTACTACAATACATTTGGGTTGAGCCAGTTACTATTACTATATATTTGATTAATCAATCCCCATGTATTGCTCTTAACTATCAAGTTGCAAAGGAGGTATGGTTTGAAAAATCTCTATCATATGCTCATTTGTGTATCTTTGGTTGTGAGGCTTTCTACAATGTTCCTACAAGGACAAGCACAATAAGCTAGATCCTAAGTCTGCGAAATGCATCTATTTTTGTTATAGGGATGAAAGTGAGATGGGCTACTGCCTATGGGATCCACAAGCTCAAAAGGTCATCTGTACCCATGATATTGTTTTTCATGAGGAGAAAATGTGCATAAGCAACCTGAGTAGGTCATTAAGGTACGCAGGGTGATGCTCCATTGGTCCAAGACCATGATGTTAGAGATAGGAGATATAGGCCCCATAGCCTATTTTTTACTTTTCTACTAGAGATACATGTTTCTTTATTGGTTTGCATGCTCTTTGGATCATGTTAGGGTGACAAATGCATAGGTAAGTCTCTTACCTATGATGAGGGTATGTACAAAGGTGATAGTCACTCTTGAGAGAGGGGCATGCAATCAGAGTATGACTCACCATAGAAAAATCATATGTGGGGTTTGGTTCCGTTGCCTAGTAAAAAATGTGCTTTTCCATGAAAGTGGGTATACCAATTGAAGAGTACTCTTGGATGCCACAAGCCAATCAATCTATAGGGTCAAATTGGTTACTAAGGGGTTTAAGAAAGAGCATGGTATTCACTTGAATAAATTCTTCTCTCCTATAGTCAAGATGACTATAAGTTGGTATTGGCTTTGGTTGCGTACCTAGATCTGAAACTCCATCAAATGGATGTCAAGATGAATTTCTTACATGGAGACTTGCATGATGAGTTTACATATAGCAGCCTAACAGCTTTGAGAAAAAAAGGTAGAAAACACCTAGTGTGCAAGCAATCGTTATGACCTTAAGGAAGAACTTAGGGACTAGTACCACAAGTTTGATACTTTTATGCATTCACAGGGATATACTCACGATGATATGAATCCATGTTTATACAAAAGAAGGCCCCTAATAGCAACCTTATGATTTTAGTACTCTATGTCAATGATATGTTAATTGCTGGGAGTGCTCATGATGAGCCGGATGCCTTGAAAGGTTAGCTTAATAATAGCTTTGAGATGAAGGACATGGGACACACCTCGCATATTCTTGGGATACACATCATGTGTGATTGTTGTACTACAAGGCTCCTTTAAATCTCACAAAAGGAGTACATTAGAAGGTCCTTGAGTGGTTTCATATGCAAGATGTTAAGCCTATTGGCTATCCTTCCCTTCTTATGTGAAGGTTGGTTAAGCCAATTGTTTGTAGTATGAGGATTAAAAAGCCAAGATGGCCAAGATTCTTATGACTCCATAGTGGATAGTTTGATGTATGCCATAATAGCCACTCATCCTGACATAGCATTTGCAATGGAAATTGTGGTACGCTATATAGCTACACCTGGTAGATGGCATTGGGATACTGTGGAGGGTATCATGAGGTACCTTAAGGGAACTATAGATATGTGTATATATTATAGTGACCACAATATAGGAGTCGTGGGATACAATGAATTTGATTATGTAGGACATGTTGACAGTAGGAAGTACACCAAATGAAGTGCCTTATCCACTACAAAGGTTATGTTGTAACCATTGAGGCTTGAGGAAGCTCTCTAGTTAGGTCATTTGGTTGGTGCAAACCTTGGTATTACTTACTGATATGGTCCCTACACTACATTTGAATTCTATAAGTCCTATTCAGTTGGTCTGCAAAGGCAAAGCCCATTGAGGTGCATTACAACTTTATCCTAGAAGTCGTTGAGAAAAAGTCCATTGAGCTTATAAAAATCTCAATTGACTTGAAGGTTGAGAAGTAACTCTTACATGACATGGAAGTGGAATTGGATGGTTTGATATTCATGGAGAAAGATCTAAATGCCATGAAGAATGCATTGAATAAGTCTATGTGTGATCAATGAAATCTCATTGTAGGGAGAATGTCTCAAATAATCTCTCAGCCATATGCATTGATCTAGTAGGGTTTTGTATTTGAGATTTTACAAGCATTAGTACATAAGAAAGATTCTATCAAGGAGAGCTAGATGGATTGCAAGCTGAGTATGATAAATTATTGGCTATGCTTTTAGGTTGTTTGAAGCCACAAGTTAAAGTTGAAAATCAATCATTTGAACTTGATGCCATAAGATTTGATATTACTAAGGTCTTGTAGGATATCAGTTAAAAAGTTAATATAAGAGAACTCATTATAGAGAAAATCCATTAAATGGATGTAGTACCTTTTACATTGCATGATCATCATGTACAAGAGCAATCTCATGTGATGTGCACTAGTGAGTCTCATACTACTCATGAGCAACCTAGTTCATGTGTTTTGGTAGCACTTTTTGATTTTGTATTTCCATCATACTATGATATATATATATACCTTTGTTTTGTCTTGATAGTCTTTTGGGTGGTTTATGCAACTACATATGAGGAATATGAGTATCCTATTGGAGAGGCTATAGTCATGGTTTCTCTCTATGGCTTACTTCATTGTGAAAGGCTTTGGGTAAGGTATAACTTATCTCACTTGATATGTACCTTTTGATAAGGCCTTTGACACTGTGATATGCAAGGATTTGGGTCATGGTTGTGTGAGCCATCCATTGGGATATGCGAGCTATTAGCCATTGGCTTGACACATTATCTTTACCCTTACCATGATCTGTTACCTTAGTCTTTACTATTTTCTATATGAAGTAGACGTAAAATATCTCACAAAGTTAGATGCCTCATGAAGCCTAGCTATGTAGGCAGTTTTCATGTGTGACCTAAAGAGGTATCATGTGTCTCTTTCATGTTTTGATCATGATCCCTTATCACAACCTACTATATGATGGAATTTTTGGATGATCAACGAAATTTGATAGTGGGTGCAATGATTCATCTCTCTCTTTATGTTCCATTTATAGCATACACTCTGATTTCTATCTCTAATTTGTCATTATTAATATTGTAGAGTGTGGTTCTATGTCTCTATATCATTGTATCTGAGTTTTTGATTGATTGCCTAGTACAACATTATGTATATTCTACATTTCCTAAAGTAGTATGCTCTATTATTATATGGTATATGAGGCAATTCAGTCCTATTATGTATTCTACATAGATTTGGGGCTAAAAAAGCACCCCACCTTCATGAATAAACAACTCTTTTTGCATTGTACTTTCATTTTGGTTCAGTTGTACTTGAGTAATTTCTCTCCCTCTCATTCTCTTTTAAATATCTCAATAAGACCCAAGGTTTCCTATAAGGCACAAAAGGAGATTTTTGTAGAAAGCATATGATAAAATCCATTCATAATTAGGGTACTCTAGGGCTCCTCTAGGGTGATACCCTTTGTTGAAGTACCTTCAATTGCAAGAAAGGTGCCCCAACTTGTCATGGCTTCTCATTAAGTCTTACAATTGCTTTGTTCGAGGCCGCCTTGGCTCCTCCTCACTATTGAAATTGTAATATGATGTCAAGGAGTCAAATCTAAACTCTAGAGTTTTGCATATTTGTGGCTTCTCTTCAGGTTTTCATTTTATATGTGAGGACTTTGATGGTAGAGGAGGTTGTTGTTATACACCTAAGGATCAATCTTCAAGTCCTTATAGTGCACAGATCGGTTGCCGTATGCATGCGTAGTGAGCGTCAGAAGGTTCCCAAGAACAAAAGAACTCTACTTTTTGCATACAAATCAATGAAGAAAGCTTGCACGACATGAACAAAAGACCAATTGAGTGCAATCTCCCCCATGCCTTGTGTGAGTGCTCCACAAAGCATATATTTCATATATTATTCTTCTTCAAGCTCAAATAATAGCCCAAATTACAAAATAGCACGCTTTAGCTTTTGAGTTTGCTTTTGTGCCAATAAAGAATTAAAGCTAATGGGTGCCCAAGAAGTCAGGCGGTACCCAAATACAATGTCCAATACAAATATTTAAATCGTACGCCCATGCACATACAAAAATAATAAATAAATATCAAGCGCTTTGATAAATAAGCGCGTCAAAATATAAGCACCATGCCTAAGATATGTGCCCATCAAAATTTGACGATAATTTGAATACACGCTATCCTTCAATGCTTCCCAATGCCACCGTTGCTCGCTCTACACATCAACTGAAGCATTCACAATTGTTAGAAAAATAATACAATTAAACCGACAAAAGTGAATACCTAGCAGTCTTCAGCTACAAAAATAAATTGGTTAGAAATCAATCCTAACCTTAATTTATCACGAGTGCGCACTCTAAACTCATAAACGTTTATTAATTTAAATATGTATTTTTCGGAATCACCCACTATGGAATCATCCATGTACACACAAAATTAACAAAACGCCCGAAAAGGATAGGCGTCCCCATCGACTTCTTGCACAAAAAATCCACTTTGTGTATGAGCCCCGGTAATAAAATTTTACGGAATCCACCGCAAAACCTCACAGAATCCACCATGGCACGGAATCCACCGTGGAATATGCCTCATGGCATCATATCCCTGGGGTGAGATAGCAATTGTCCTCAATTGCTATCAGCTCAATGTGGAGCTAACATAGTGGGGAAAGCATTTAAGTATCTAGCGTGCATCCATTGGGCCTCTTCAACAGGATAATTTTTAAACTTGACCAAATATCTAGAATATCTATGGCCAGTTCTAGTGGTCATAAAGTCAGTATCTATAATAGTTTCAGGCTCAAGGATTTCAGTTTTATCATCTAGCAAAGGAGGATTTTCATAAACAGGGTGTATGGGTAATTGGCCTCTAAAAGGTCATAATAAGCTGATATGGAAGGTGTTGTGGATTTTTCAATGTTGTGGTAGTTCTAGTTTAAATGCATTGTTATTGATTTTGTGTATGATCTTGAATGGTCCATAAAATCTAGGTGCTAATTTCACAACTGGGTGTTTATCTACACTTTGTAATCTGTGTTTTTCTATGCGTAACCAAACATAATCATCAACTTTAAAATTCATAGCCTGTCTTTTCTTATTTGCTTGTTTTGTATATGATTGCTGGGCTTTGGCAATCATATCTTTAACTTCATAAAAAATAGTGGCATGCATGTTAGCAATATCATCAACAGTTTGAATTTTGTTTGATAATGAAGCAACAGGTGTAGGCAATCGATATCCATAAATAACTTCAAATGGTGCTTTCTTTGTAGCTGTATGTGGTGTATTATTATATGTAAACTGACGTAAATATAGATATGTATCCCATGTGTGTGGTTTTGAAATGGTGTAAGTACACAAAATATCTAAAATAGTACTGTTAGTAGCTTCTATTTGACCGTTTGTTTCAGGATGAAATGCAGATGAAAAATCAATCTTTGTTCCTAAGTTAGCAAACAAAGTAATCCAAAAATTATTACAGAATCTAGAATCACGATCAGAAATAATGACTTTTGGTAAACCATAGTTAGTGAAAACAGTTTTCAAAAATAATTAAGCAGTTTGAGATGCAATTAAAGTTTTCTTGCATGTAATAAAATATGCTTGTTTGCTAAACCTGTCTACAACAGTCCAAATCATATCATGGTTAGCTTTAGTGTTAGGTAAACCAGTGATAAAATCCATTGAAATTTGTTCCTATGGTCGTGATGGAATAGATAATGGCATTAGTAAACCATATTGTTTACTATGGTGTCTTTTAACTCGTTGACAAACTAAGCATTCAGATACAAAGTTAGATATATCAGTGTCCATATGTGGCTAATAAAAATCTTCAGCCAATGTATGCAAAGTAGATATAATTCCTCTATGACCTTGATATGGAGGACAATGAATTTCATGCAAAACAAATGATCGAAATGGAACAGTCACACATAATCTTTTTTCATAAAACATGAATCCATTATTGTAAGACAGTGAATCAATAGGAATCCAATTATTTGCAACTAGTTTATTCCAATCAGCTTGAAAAGTAAGATCCTGATGATAAGTATCTTTTATAGGGATAAGGGAATCAAATGATATCATAGAAATATTATGAATTGTCGGTTTTCTACTTAAAGTATCAGCTACAACATTCTCTTTTCCAGGTTGATATTGTATAAGGGGATGAAAACTTTGAATAAAAGCGGCCCATTTAATGTGTTGGTCAGATATTTGTGGTTGACTAAGGAGATGTCTAATGCTTTGTTGATCAGTTTTGATCATAAATTCAGATCTCATTAAATAATGTTTCCATTGACGTAAGGCTTGTACTACCGCTAGCAATTCTTTATCATATGTAGAATATTTAAGTTTAGATGGTTTAAGTTTATAGCTAGAGTAGGCTATGGGATGATTATCTTGCATAAGGACAGCTCCTATTCTAGATCCACTAGCATCAGTAACTACTAAGAAGAATGATCTATTGAAGTCAGGTAGTTGTAATACAGGAGTATGAGTTAAAGCATGTTTCAATGAATCAAAGGATTTTTGTTGATTGTCAAACCAGTTATATACAATACCCTTCTTTAGAAGTTTTGTCAAAGATAATGTAAGTAATGAGAAATTCCTCACAAACTTTCTGTAAAAGCTAGCAAGACCTAGAAAAGAACGTAATTCATGCACATTTTTGGGTATGGGCCAATTTAAAATTGCTTCTATCTTTTTAGGGTCGACTTTAATACATTCTGATGAAATAATATGTCCTAGATATTCAATTTCTGTTTGGAAGAATTCACTCTTTTCTAGATTAGCATATAATTGATTGTCTTTTAACAACTTAAAAACTAAAGACAAATGTTCATAATGCTCATTCTCATTTTTACTGAATACTAATATGTCATCAAAGAAAACTATGACACAATGCTGATGTTTTAAAAATATGTGATTCATCATACGACTAAATGTGGCTGGTGCATTAGTTAAACTGAAAGGCATAACTAGAAATTCATAGTGTCCAAATTGTGTTCTAAATGCAGTTTTGAATATATCAGATTTGTCCAATCTTACTTGATGATATCCAGATTTAAGATCTATCTTATTGAATATGGCAGATCCTTGTAGTTTATCCATAAGATCATCTACCCTAGGAATCAGATATCTATTCTTAACAATAATTTTATTTAGGGCACAATAATCAATGCACATGCAATAAGTATTATTTTTCTTTTTCACTAATAAAACAGATACACCAAATGGAGAACTACTAGGTCTAATTAATCATCTGTTAAGTAATTCCTCTATTTGATTTTGAATTTCTTTCTGTTCAATTTGGTTATGTCTATATGGTGCTTTACATGGTGGTTGTGTTCTAGGAATTAAATATATTTTGTGATCTTCAGGATGTGAAGGTGGTAATCTAGGTGGTAAATCAGCAGCAAAACAATCTTGAAATTATGCAAGAAATTGTGTATGCCTAGGATGCATCTGTTTTTCTTTAGCTTGAATTTCATTCACCCATATTAAATAAGATTTGCTACTTTTACGTAATGCACGTTTAGCCTGAGTATGAGTAAGCAGTGGAAAGTTATTGGAAGCGTGCATACCATGCAATGTGATTTGTTTTCCTTGAAAATAAATTTTAATTGAATGCGTAGAATAATCTATATCAGGATTATATTGATGACGCCAAGGCATTCCTAAGATAATGTCACTAGACTGCAAAGGTACAACTAGGAAATTTCATTGTTCAGTATATTCACCAATTTTAATTTCTAAATTATGCAACTCTTGTGTTCCATTATATCTCGTTCCTAGGAATGCAACCTTGATGCGATAATGTGTAGAAACAGTTTGTAAATTCAATTCTTTGACTAATTTTGCAGAAATAAAGTCATGTGTGCTCCCATCATCATGTAAAATAGTATTTTATTTACCATGCACAAAACATTTCATTGTTAATAAAGAATGGGGAGTTGGCATACCTGGCAAAGTATCCGAAGCAGTATTAATGTCGTCATCATCTTCCGTAAAGTCTGGCATTTCCTCACATTCTTCTTCTTCTACTGCTCCAAGATAATTGATATGGACAGGTGGTTTTTTCGTTTGACAATTGGTTGGTAGATGTCCAGGTTGATGGCATTTGTAACAAACTATGGGTTTTGCTTTAGATACATTATTGGTAATGGCAGGAAGTTTAGGAATGTTGGGATTTGATTGTGGAGATGGCTTAGGGTTTGGATTGGTGTTTGATGGCAAGGTAGGTGGTCGTATCCAAGGTTTACCGAATGAAGATGGAAGAAAACGACTTTGATTGAATCTTCAAAAATTTGAATTGAATTTTTTGGAACCATAGTTACCATTAGTTGGAAATTGTTGTTGTGGTCGCTTGTCTCTTCCACGAATCTTGTCTTCAGTGTCATGAGCCAAGGAAATTGCATCTTCAAGGGTTGTTGGATTGAACATATTGACTTCCGCATAGAAATGTCCAAGTACGCCAGACATAAACTTGCGTTTATGAGTTGCTTCAAGTACATCTTCGAGCATATGTAGTTGCAGTAGGGCATTCCAGAAATGTTCAGTGTATTGAGAAATAGGTTTGCGATCTCTTTATTGTAGAAGATCCCATTGCTTGATGGCTTTTTCATGGAATTGAGGAGGAAGGAAATTCTATAAAAATTTCTTTTGGAAAGTCTCCCAAGTAGTGGGGCAATCAACACTCTTGCGGATCACAGTCCACCATAAAGATGCTCGGTCAACTAAATGGTTAGTGACACATTTAATTTTGTCTTTCTCAACATATGTTTCTTCATGGAAGTAATCATCAAATTGACTGATAAAAGCAAGTACAGTCTTTCCATCGCGTGATCCATTGAAAGTACGAAATTTGAAGTTTCTTTTACTTATCTTTGTTTCTTTGCGAATAGATTGAGCTTCAAGTGTCGCATCGATGGTACATCGTATAAGATATTTGGGTTGCGATCCATCTTGGTCGGTGGTAGATCGTTGCAAATTGGCCAATTGAACTTGCAAAGCTTTTTGGGCTCTTCATTCTTCTTCAAGCTACATCATAATCAAATCCAACTTTTGCTCCATCGTTGGTTCGGGTAGATCACCTTCAGCCATAAGATCGTCCATGTTTTGTTCAGTCATCCTGCAAAATCCAAAATACCTCACACTCTCAAAATCTTATTAGCGGGATGAGCGTAGCTCAAAGGCGGGTTTACAAGGCTTGTAAATTTTGTTTGGCTTTTGTAGTCTTTCTCTTTAACGTTTGCGGTATTCCTTGTCACAACCGTCGTTTAAGAGAATAGTGTTGCATAGAAACTGCGTATAATCTGCGTATGAACTCCTGTGTTTGTTGAAACTAGTTCAGCAAGTCTGCAAGTGTGAACAGGGACTTCAGAGGGCAATAGACTGGTTCGTGTGCTTCTGCGTACGAACTGCCGCTATGAGAGTTGTTGGAGATGACTTAAGTGACCTTTGTGATTTGCAGGATTAAGTGAGCTTGGGTAACTTGGAAATCTTAGAGGACTTAAAGCTTAAGTCACCAAGCTGATTTTCGTGGACGTTAGTATGTACTCAGCCGTTTTGACGCTGTCCACGACATGCTACTGTCGCCATTTGACGAATTTGTTGAATAAGCTTTTTAAATAAGCTTACTATTAAGCTTATTAAGCTTTGTATTAAAGCTTTGAAGCTTTGAGTTATGGAGGGAAAGTTTTCTTATCTATGTATCATGAATTATTGAAGGAAGTATCCACGTGGTCCTCCCCTTAAGAGGCTGGTCTCTTGCGATCAGAGGGTGCAGAAGGGGGTTCTTGACCACCACGAACACACTGGTATCGACCGTTTGTGACAAAACTGACTGTAGAGCTCGATTGTTCCAGGAGCTTCGCCTTTGCGCAAGATGGTAAGCGATTGGAAGCTCTCGATCTCAGCTTCGCTCTGTTACCACTGATGCACAGATCGATTGCCGTATGCGCGCATAGTGAGCATCAGAAGGTCCCCAAGAACAAAATAACTCTACTTTTTGCACACAAATCAATGAAGAAAGCTTGCACGACATGAACAAGAGACCAATTGGGTGCAATATCTCCCCATGCCTTGTGTGAGCGCTCCACAAAGCATGTATTTCATATATTATTTTTCTTCAAGCTCAAATAATAGCCCAAATTACAAAATAACACGCTTTAGCTTTTGAGTTTACTTTTGTGCCAATAAAGAATTAAAGCTAATGGGCGCCCAAGAAGTCAGGCGGTACCCAAATACAATGTCCAATACAAATATTTAAATCTTGCGCCCATGCGCATACAAAAATAATAAATAAACATCAAGTGCTTTGATAAATAAGCGCGTCAAAATGTAGGCGCCATGCCTAAGATATGCGCCCATCAAAATTTGATGATAATTTGAATACACGCTATCCTCTAATGCTTCCCAATGCCACCGTTGCTCGCTCTACACATCAACTAAAGCATTCACAATTGTTAGAAAAATAATACAATTAAACCGACAAAAGTGAATACCTAGAAGTCTTCAACTACATAAATAAATTGGTTAGAAATCAATCCTAACCTTAATTTATCACGAGTACGTACTCTAAACTCATAAACGTTTATTAATTTAAATATGTATTTTGCAGAATCACCCGCTATGGAATCACCCATGTACACACAAAATTAACAAAACGCCCGAAAAGGATAGGCGTCCGCATCGACTTCTCGCACAAAGAATCCACTTTGTGTATGAGCCCCGGTAATAAAATTTTACGGAATCCACTGCAAAACCTCACGGAATCCACCGTGGCACGGAGTCCACCGTGGAATATGCCTCCTGGCATCACCTTCATTATTCTTTTGCCTTGATGCTTGTGTTGTCTTACATTGTTTAATAGAAGTACCACTTGGAAATACTACTCTCTTGGCAAGGGTTTGATACTTTAGTGGTTCACCCAATATTCCATCAAGCCTTGTCATCGTTGTCGTGTTGCTGCGCATCCGAGTCATATATACCTCCATTTCTTTTGTTGTGCATTTGTGTTAATTTCTGCGTGTGACTCATTGTTTGTGTGAAGCATTACGATAATCTGCATCCAGTGTACATATTCCCTTAGTGCATGTGTATGATTTTGTTTGGATGCATGATGTGTGTGTATTAGAAAAATATGAAAAACTGATGCCAAAGGATCTTTGTCCTGCTGCTATTTGTTCTAGTTCTGTGTGCAATGACAGTCTTTAAGATCACCACATGCTATACATCTCGGTATGAAGGTCAAAAACCAGGAACTTCAGGGTTGAGGAAAAAGGTTACTGTTTTCAAACAACCAAATGAAGTCACTTTTGTTTCTGCAGTCAAAGTTTGCTCCAACATGACAGCCTTGGTGCAAGTGTTTTGAAGATATGCTACAAGAAGGACATTTAAAGGAGGCAGCAGAGTTGCTGCAAGATATGCCTCTTGCAAATAATTTTGTTGCTTGGATGTCAATGTTAAATCAATGAAAAAGGCATGGTGACATATTGCTAGCACAGCAATGCTTTGACAAAATTGTCTCATTGAACTCACATGATGCCTCAGCTTATATGCTCATGTCAGACCTTTATACAAGTACCAGGATGTGGGAAGAAGCTAATGAGATACAGAAGATGCGACAATGTTCCATGAGATCACATAAGAAGCTAGGAGAAGCTTTTGTTGAAATTGACCACAGACTCTATGGTTTTGTGGCAGGAGACAAAAGCTGCATGGATTCTCGTGACATATACACAAAAATCAAGAGATTGGAGTCTCAGATGAATGAGGAAGGTCGCTTGCCTAATTTTGACATGTGAACAAGAAAAAGAAAAACTAAAAACAGAGGAGAAAAGGAAGGAGGGAAGACTAATTCTGGGGAGGCGCCATTTGTTATTTTCGGCCCATGATCACGAGGAAAAAGCAGAGAAAAATGGGAAGCATGCGCAAGAGCAGAGGAGGCTATGTGCTGCAGCGAAAGCTGAGGCCAGTATTTCTTGTACACCATCCATTACGGTGGCGGCAGCTATAAATGTTGAATCTACGAAGACCGAATTTCTAAAAGAACAGATTGCATCTTATTTCACTGATAAGCTTTTGAGAATTGTCCGTGATGTGTTGCGTCACATGAGTGTCAGGAAAAGGGATGTTATTGACACAGAGACTACATCACAAGAGTTTCCCAATTTGGCTGGCTCTCACTTAAAGATGGGTGATGCTGCTCTGGAGTTCATCAAATATGTCCATCGTGTTTTCTCTTTGGATCAAGGAGTTCAGCATGAAGTGCTGGTAATGCGGAGAATCTTCTTAAACTGGTTCGGGTGAAAGAGTTTTCTCCAGAAGCCGCACCAGCTGTGATTGGATCACTGATTCGGATCTTGAAGGCACGCAACAAGAACGACGAAGAGAAGGAGATCTCCATCCCACCGCAGGCACGCACGCAGGCACGCAGGAGAAGGGCATGACCGGTGGTGGCGTCTCTATGTGCAATGCAGAATCAGAGCTGATTATCTTGGGGTCCGGTTGCTCCTCTGGAGTCCCCAGCCCCAGATGCCTGCTGCATCCGGAAGACCCCTTGTAAGGGCTGCCACGACTGCCACTATGGTGCTCTCTATGAAGGAATCCGACTTCCAGCTCATGCTCGCCCGCTGATATGCATCTCGGTACCAAGATTTTGATATGTGTGGTAGAGGCGTTCTGATAGTATATTGATCATCAATGTTGATAAGACTTGGAAGAAGCTACAGTTAGCTACATGGGTTATCGTGGCTATTGAGAATTCCCAGGACATTATTGAGCAATCTGCGATGGCCTGGTGTAACGTCATGTCAAGACAGACTGTAAACGTTTGACCACAACGACCAGTTTTCAGACGACATTTCTGGTGATACCGTTGAGAGAACGTTCATTTTTCTCTACTCATTAGCACACCCCTGGCATGATTTAGAGATTGGACTTGGAGCTCCATCTATCTTCAATTGTGTTGCTGAGATCAGTAAAGGGGAGCAAAGTGAAGTATGAGCTAGATAAGAATACAGGGCTCATCAAGGTTGATTGAGTGGTGCATTCATCAGTGGTGTACCCTCAAAACTATGGCTTTATTCTCTGAACTCTCTATGAGGATAATGATTCCATGAATGTGCTGGTCCTTATGTAAAAAAGTGTTGTTCCTGCTGGTCCTTATGCAAGAATCTGTTGTTCCAGGATGTTTCCTTCGAACAAGAGAAATTGGTCTTATGCCAATGATAAAGCAGGGTGAGAAAGATGACAAAAACATAGTTGTTTGTTCTGATGATCCTGAGTTTCGACATTACAAAGACAACTGAAACCTTCCTCCACACAGATTTGCTGAAATCTGAATGCAAGCCTATATGCCAATGGCATAACTATCTTCAAAAACCTGAATGCAAAACAGGTTATGAGTTTCTAAAGATTTTCTGAACATGGACCTCATGTAATTTATTTGACAAGGAATATAGTGAACTTTGGCATCACAAATTCGATTTCTTCTTGTTAGCTCTTTCCTTGTTGCAACTTGAACTCCGTGTTCAGCAGCCCTTACACGAAATCTACGACATTTCTGGTGAACCTGATGTGAAAGTGCTGCGTCATCAGCAAGATGGGAGACTCGCAAGAAGAGATGACAGATGATAATGTTATGAAGAACATGTTTCAGTCATTTACCATGTATATGCAGCAGCAAGCTCATGCAAAACGAGACAGTGATGCTATGGATGCCTTGAAAGCTGTCCAACAGGAGATGAAGCAGTTTAATGGCCAGCAAGTGTCAACTTACCTGCATTTATATGAAGAAAAGATGAAGTTTTTTGGGGTTTCTCAAGATGTTTGGAGCCGCTACTTCTTGCGGATCGTGGTTCGAGCTCTTGAAGGTCGAATTGCAGAAATTCAAGAAGCACATGCAGGTTGGGCTGAATTTAAAAAGGCATTAAAAGATGAATATTTCCTGGAGGATACAGGTCTTATGAATCGCAGGAATTTTTTAGCATGGGTTTCTATGCCTAATAAGGGACTTTCTGTTACCGCTCTTCTGCGAGAGTTTGAAAGCCATTATGATCAGTTGGATGGGACTGAACAGCAAGCTTTGGAGATGCAGAAAGTGGAGTTATTTTTGCAAGATGCAGATGCTGATTTACAGGAAAAGTTGGATGATCTTTTGGAAGATCAAGCTACTGATTCAGGTTTAAAGACTGAGTGGAGACATGTCATTGATGTTGTGAATGCTCTTGTTAAGAAGCAGCGCAGGAGAGTAAGATTGCATCGAAATATAGGATCAGTTCCTGAAAAATCCTTGGAGACTTCTTCTTCTAGCCGTGCTGCAACTTCTTTGCCTAAGCCTACTCCTCCTGCTGTGAATCCACCAGTTCCTGCTGCTCTTGTGTCCTTATCTGTAGATGATGTTATTAAAGGCTTGGCGGATTTGACGATTGAAGCAGTCAAAGCTGAAGTTGGTAAGTTAAAGGAGCAACTTATGTCAGTACCTGTTGTAGCACCTGCTCTAGTGACTGCTTTTCCAGCTGGTCAAAGAAAAGGGCGACGATGTATTTGGTGTGATAGTACAGAGCACCAACACTGCAGAGATTGTGATGCTTTTCAGGAAGCACATAAGAAGAATGTAGTGTTCTGGGGACAAGATGGGAAGATATGGCTGACAGAGACTGGCGCTCCTCTTGACACGAACTTTGGTAAGGGAGGTATGAAGAAGCTTGTTGATGATATGGCTGCGCGATCAGCTTATGTGAGTGTTAGAGGAGATGCTTCAGCTTTTGGAGTCTAGCTTGAGCAGAAATCTGATGGAGACTCTGCTTTATGGTCTTCTGCCTTGGAGATAGCGAGAAGAGGGAAAGTTCAAACTTCTACTATGACTTGTGTGGGCTCTAGCATCCGAGGAGAAACAGGATGAGATTCTCCTGTTGATAGGTTTCTATTTTTGCTTATATGGCTAAAACGCAGGGTTTAGATGCCATGGTCGAGGAAAAGAGAAGAAGAGAAGAGGAGGGTCCTAGCTCCTCCAAAAAGACTAGAGGGGGTGACTTTGTTTCACCACCTGTTACAGCTCCACCTATGTCAAATTCTCTAGCTCAAACAGGTTCTGATCAACCAATGGGAGACAAGCAGAAAGAAAAGAGGCAACCAAGAAAAGAGCCAGGATTCAAGCTCTTGTCAGACCTTGATATGCAAACGGATATGAGTAAGATTTTTCATGAAAGAATTTTGAATAGTGAAGTCACTTTTACTGTTGGAGAGGCTCTTGGGATTGCTAGAAGAGAAATACAGGATCAGATGTAGGATCTTTTGCGGAGGAAACGACATGCGATGGAAGGACCTGCTTTACAGGGATTGTGGCATGGAGCTCTTGGGGAAGAGCATGATGATGCAGTGATGGTTGAGAATGCTTCTGTTAATCCGCAATTGGAGAAAATAGTGCAACCTATGCAGTATGAAGATGATGAGACCCCTATTCTCATTCCTCGCAGCCATTTTTCACGAAGTCATTGGGCTAGAGCAACCATTGAGACAGTGGTAAGGATTGGAGAGAAACAAATTCCCTTGATCGCTTTAGTTGATCATGGTTCTGAGATTAATCTTATTGCTCGAGGTGTTTATGAGAGTGGCAAGTGGCCTATGGATGCAGAGCATGGCTGGCGCATGAGAGCCGCCAATAATACTTTTGGTGATATGTATGCTGCTTGTCCGAGTATCAGAATTTCTATTGGTAATGTTGAAGAGGATTATCATTGCTTTGTTCAGGATTCATGCTCTTAGCCGATTATTCTTGGACAGCCTTTCATTACAGAAGCAAGAATGGAAACAAAAGTGATGGATGATGGGTCAGCTTATGCGCGGATACGCAATAAAGATGGTATGCGAGCTGTTCAGTTTATGACTGTTGGGGTAAATCATCCGAGAAACAGGGACTCCTTGCGTGAGGCACCACTACCTGCGAAGGAGTTGGATTTTCATTAGGTACCGCTGTCTTGCGAGACGCCAGTGGTACGGAGCGGAGAAAAGAGGAGATCTCGCCTCCTGGCAGCCAGTCTTTCTCCAATAACTTTGTTGGGTTTACTTCAGATAGTTCAGTAAGTTATCAGAAAATTTCAGATTTGCCTAGAGCTGCCAGGCAGTACATTGGTTGTAAGGAGAAAGAGTTGAAGAATGCAGGTATTTTGCAAGCAGAAGAGCATGTAGATGGATTGTATGAAGGGATGTCTTATGCAGATACATTGTTTGAGATGAGAGCAATGCTGAAAACTGATGTATGCAAGGGTTCAAAGATCATACCTGTGCAAACCTTGGATATGTTTCAGGAAATTTCTGGTTTTATGCTGCAAATAGAGTTAGAGGCTGAGAAAACTCAGCAAACTGAATTTATGGCTGATCTTGATCAGCTAATAGAATTGCAGAGGGCTGAATCCATTCAGCCAACAGAGTTGAATGCAGAAAAATTTCTGCATACAGAGTTTCAGGATGCATCTATGCAGTCCATAGAGCCGAGGGCTGAATCCATTCAGCCAACAGAGTTGAATGTAGAAAAATTTCTGCATACAGAGTTTCAGACTGCACCCATGCAGTCCATAGAGCTAAAGGCTGAAATTTTTCAGCCAACAGAGTTGAAAGTTACTGAAAATTTGCAGAAATTGCAGCAAAGAAGAGAGTGCTTGAATGATGCCAAGGTTGACACAAAATATAAAACAGTTGATAAGAAGGTTAAGCCGGTTGCAGGCCCGCTTCCTTCTGATAGTGATGAACAGATTGAAAAAGCTATGAAGCAGCCTATGTTGAGGGACCCTGCAAATATTGGACATAAGTTTACTGCTGAAACTCTTGCAGAATTGAAGATTGGAAATGATGATTTTTTGCTTCCAGTGGAAAAAGAATGTTTTAGAGAGATGCTTGGACGTCATGGTAAGGCATTTGCTTTCTTTCCACATGAAATTGGCTGCATTAGTCCCGAATTGGTTGCACCTATGGTCATCTTCACTGTTCCTCATGTACCATGGAATATACGTCCGATACCTGTGCCTAAAGCACACTTGCCAAAGCTGATAGAGTTGCTGAATGAGAAGATTAAAATGGGGATTTTGGAACCCTCTTCTGCACCTTATTCTAACAGGTGGTTTACTGTACCAAAGAAGAATGGTACTTTGAGATTTATTCAGGATATGCAGCCCGTGAACAAAGTGACAATCAGGAATGTGGGAACAGGTCCAGTTGTGGATGAATTTGCTGAGGCTTTTGTAGGATGAGCCATCTATTCTCTAGGAGACTTGTATTCAGGTTATGATCAGTTTCAGCTTGCCTTGGAAAGCAGGGATATTACTACTATGCGGACACCTATTGGTCTTGTGAGGATGTGTACCTTGCCACAAGGTGCTACAAACTCAGTTGCTCATATGATGAATGCTATGCATAGAGTTCTTCGAGACTATATTCCGCAGTATACCATGCCTTTTCTAGATGATGTGCCTATTAAGGGTTGTGCAGAAGAAGAAAAGAATGAAAGTCTTGATTTGCGTGGATGTAGACAGTTTGTGGCTGACCACTTGATTGCTTGTGAGCAAATATTGACACGATTAGAGGAGGTAAATTTGACACTTTCAGGGCTGAAATCTATCTTTGCTGTTAATGAAGTCATCATAGTTGGGCATATGGTTGGATATTATGGCAGAAAACCTTCTCCTGCAAAGGTGGATGCCATAAACAGGATTGCAGAGTATTGCTCGACTACTTCAGAGGTGCGAAGATTTGTGGGAGCTTGTGTATTTTACATGATTTGGATTCCTCATTTTGCTCATATAGCAGATGTTCTCTATCAGCTGCTTCGAAAGGGGCAGAAATTTCATTGGGATGAGAAGCATTCAAAAGCCATGCATAAGCTCAAGAAGCTGTTGCAATCAGCTCCTACTCTACGAAAGGCGGATTATCAGTGTGGACGGCCGATCATGTTGACAGTTGATACTAGCCCTATTGGCATAGGTTGGGCTGTGGGACAGGATGATGCTGATGGAAATAGGTATGCAATCCGCTTTGGAGCTAAAGTTCTTAATGAGCGACAAAGGAGATATTTGCAGATTAAAAGAGAGTTGTGGGGAGTAGTCATTGCACTGAAGTGTGACAAAGGATATTTTATTGGAGCTTCAGTTATTGTGGAAACAGATTGTTTGCCTTTGCTTGGCATGATTACTAGTTGCTCGAATCCAGATATAGTGATGCTTCGGTGGATTGCCTATATCAAATCATTGAATCCAGAATTTCGACACATAGCAGGGAAAGATAATCCAGTTGCTGACATGCTTTCTAGAGCGAGATATGAGGATGAGGAGTCAATGCTTGCAGAAGATGATGAGACATAGTTTGCTGCTTCTGTCCTTGTTCATGATTGTCATGTATCTACTATTGAAGCCTTTATTGAAGAACTTTATATTGATGAGTGGCTGCAAATTGGACAGTATCTAAGTTCATTGACTCGAAGAGCTGATTGGACAGATGATGAATTCAAGAAAATCAGAAGGAAGGCTTATGGGTATTTCTTGAAAGATGGTTTTCTTTGGAAGCATCCAAGAAAGAGAGGAGGCTTGCCCTTGAGAGTAGTTTGTGATGTAGCGATGCAGATACAGATTATGCGAGAGTTTCATGAGAGCTCATGGGCTGGACATAGAGGTGTGTGGGCTACCTATGAGAAAATCAAAGAAAGATACTAGTGGAAAGGGATGTATAAAGATGTTTCTCACTTTGTGGAGACTTGCAGGGACTGCCAATTTTACTCTTTAGTGCGACATCGTGATGAGTTGCATCCGACTTATCCACTATGTATGCATTACAAGTGGGTGGTAGACTTGGTTACTTTGCCAGTGGGACTTTGGCAGATGAGATATCTTGTCTTGGCTAGGGAGGATCTTACAAACTATGTTGAAGGTAGACCGTTGCGAACGAAGACCACCACTACAGTATGTAAATTCTTGTTGGAAGAAATATTTTGCAGGTATGGATGTATAGGCAAGATTACAGCTGATCGTGGAGAGCTAGATGCAGATGAAGCTAGAGAATTCTTTTCACGGCTTGGGATTAAATTGGCTCTTACTACTGCCTATAATCCAGAGGGAAATGGCAAAAGTGAAAGAGGACATCCGCCAATAGTTAAAGCATTGGCAAAAGCTTGTAGAGGTCAGATTGGAGATTGGCCGAGATTACTACCTTTTGCATTGTGGGCTGATCGCTCTACACATAGTGTGACTACTGGATACATGCCTGCGGAGTTGATGTATGGGCAAAAACCTGTCATGCCTACTGAAATTTGTGCTCTCACTTGGAGTGTTCTTCCGTGGTATGAGAATTTATCAAGGGAAGAGCTGTTAGCCCTTCGGATTCGTCAACTAGAGAGAAGGACAGAAGATGTGCAGCTAGCTGTTGATCGTTTGAAGGCAGCCCGTCTCAGAAATAAGGACAGGTTTGATTTAAGGCATCGCTTGAGGCCTAGAGCCATAAAAGAAGGAGATTGGGTTCTAGTCTATGACAGTAGTCTAGAAAATCAGCATAGTAGCATGAGAAAAATGGTTCAAAGATGGTTTGGACCGTATGAAGTGAAGCAGGTTTTTGACAATGGTACCTATGAGCTGGCTGAATTAGATGGAACAGTATTGAGGGTGCCTATTGCTGGTAAACGAGTCAAGATTTTCAAGAAAAGAGAAGATGAAGAATATGCACTTGAAGCATTGACAGAAGAAGAGCAGGTAGAAGAAAGACAAGCAGAAGAGACAGAAAACATAGATGATAAAGCTGATGGAGAAACAGGTCTACTAGAATCAGAAGATGGACTCGACCTGTTTGTGGAGTTGAATGATCCTGGATAGTTGGCACATCCGGAGGATGCGCAGGTTTAGAGGGGGTGGATGTCGTGTTGCTGCGCATCCGAGTCGTATATACCTCCATTTCTTTTGTTGTGCATTTGTGTTAATTTCTGCGTGTGACTCATTGTTTGTGTGAAGCATTACGATAATCTGCATCCAGTGTACATATTCCCTTAGTGCATGTGTATGATTTTGTTTGGATGCATGATGTGTGTGTATTAGAAAAATATGAAAAACTGATGCCAAAGGATCTTTGTCCTGCTGCTATTTGTTCTAATTCTGTGTGCAATGACAGTCTTTAAGATCACCACATGCTATACATCTCGGTATGAAGGTCAAAAACCAGGAACTTCAGGGTTGAGGAAAAAGGTTACTGTTTTCAAACAACCAAATGAAGTCACTTTTGTTTCTGCAGTCAAAGTTTGCTCCAACATGACAGCCTTGGTGCAAGTGTTTTGAAGATATGCTACAAGAAGGACATTTAAAGGAGGCAGCAGAGTTGCTGCAAGATATGCCTCTTGCAAATAATTTTGTTGCTTGGATGTCAATGTTAAATCAATGAAAAAGGCATGGTGACATATTGCTAGCACAGCAATGCTTTGACAAAATTGTCTCATTGAACTCACATGATGCCTCAGCTTATATGCTCATGTCAGACCTTTATACAAGTACCAGGATGTGGGAAGAAGCTAATGAGATACAGAAGATGCGACAATGTTCCATGAGATCACATAAGAAGCTAGGAGAAGCTTTTGTTGAAATTGACCACAGACTCTATGGTTTTGTGGCAGGAGACAAAAGCTGCATGGATTCTCGTGACATATACACAAAAATCAAGAGATTGGAGTCTCAGATGAATGAGGAAGGTCGCTTGCCTAATTTTGACATGTGAACAAGAAAAAGAAAAACTAAAAACAGAGGAGAAAAGGAAGGAGGGAAGACTAATTCTGGGGAGGCGCCATTTGTTATTTTCGGCCCATGATCACGAGGAAAAAGCAGAGAAAAATGGGAAGCATGCGCAAGAGCAGAGGAGGCTATGTGCTGCAGCGAAAGCTGAGGCCAGTATTTCTTGTACACCATCCATTACGGTGGCGGCAGCTATAAATGTTGAATCTACGAAGACCGAATTTCTAAAAGAACAGATTGCATCTTATTTCACTGATAAGCTTTTGAGAATTGTCCGTGATGTGTTGCGTCACATGAGTGTCAGGAAAAGGGATGTTATTGACACAGAGACTACATCACAAGAGTTTCCCAATTTGGCTGGCTCTCACTTAAAGATGGGTGATGCTGCTCTGGAGTTCATCAAATATGTCCATCGTGTTTTCTCTTTGGATCAAGGAGTTCAGCATGAAGTGCTGGCAATGCGGAGAATCTTCTTAAACTGGTTCGGGTGAAAGAGTTTTCTCCAGAAGCCGCACCAGCTGTGATTGGATCACTGATTCGGATCTTGAAGGCACGCAACAAGAACGACGAAGAGAAGGAGATCTCCATCCCACCGCAAGCACGCACGCAGGCACGCAGTAGAAGGGCATGACCGGTGGTGGCGTCTCTGCGTGCAATGCAGAATCGGAGCTGATTATCTTGGGGTTCGGTTGCTCCTCTGGAGTCCCCAGCCCCAGATGCCTGCTACATTCGGAAGACCCCTTGTAAGGGCTGCCACGACTGCCACTATGGTGCTCTCTATGAAAGAATCCGACTTCGAGCTCATGCTCGCCCGCTGATATGCATCTCGGTACCAAGATTTTGATATGTGTGGTAGAGGCGTTCTGATAGTATATTGATCATCAATGTTGATAAGACTTGGAAGAAGCTACAGTTAGCTACATGGGTTATCGTGGCTATTGAGAATTCCCAGGACATTATTGAGCAATCTGCGATGGCCTGGTGTAACGTCATGTCAAGACAGACTGTAAACATTTGACCACAACGACCAGTTTTCAGACGACATTTCTGGTGATACCGTTGAGAGAACGTTCATTTTTCTCTGCTCATTAGCACACCCCTGGCATGATTTAGAGATTGGACTTGGAGCTCCATCTATCTTCAATTGTGTTGCTGAGATCAATAAAGGGGAGCAAAGTGAAGTATGAGCTAGATAAGAATACAGGGCTCATCAAGGTTGATTGAGTGGTGCATTCATCAGTGGTGTACCCTCAAAACTATGGCTTTATTCTCTGAACTCTCTGTGAGGATAATGATTCCATGAATGTGCTGGTCCTTATGTAAAAAAGTGTTGTTCCTGCTGGTCCTTATGCAAGAATCTGTTGTTCCAGGATGTTTCCTTCGAACAAGAGAAATTGGTCTTATGCCAATGATAAAGCAGGGTGAGAAAGATCACAAAAACATAGCTGTTTGTTCTGATGATCCTGAGTTTCGACATTACAAAGACAACTGAAACCTTCCTCCACACAGATTTGCTGAAATCTGAATGCAAGCCTATATGCCAATGGCATAACTGTCTTCAAAAACCTGAATGCAAAACAGGTTATGAGTTTCTAAAGATTTTCTGAACATGGACCTCATGTAATTTATTTGACAAGGAATATAGTGAACTTTGGCATCACAAATTTGATTTCTTCTTGTTAGCTCTTTCCTTGTTGCAACTTGAACTCCGTGTTCAGCAGCCCTTACACGAAATCTACGACATCGTAGTGGAGGGAGGGGAATCAAATGGATTTTGTCTAGATGATGCAAACTTGATACAATAAAAAAAAATGAAAATTGGCACTTTTAAAACCTATTGATGGAAAAGCAAGAAACCACAATGAAGAAGCAAGAAAGAAGAATGAAAAATTAATGAAAAAAAAAAGAAATTTGGTATATTTTTAGAAAAGCACATCAAAATATCATTGTAAAATTTGAACAAAATTAGGCCTCAAAGGTGCTATCCCCAAATGCCTACCAGGGCCCTTGGCTATAGTTATTTAAAAAAAGACAAAAGAAAAACTTAGTGAACTAATTTTGGGATCTATTTTGAGACACCTGATACACTATAGCAAGTTTGAGAGAAAGTAATTATACCAAATACTAATAACTTTGTTTACTATAATCAAGTTATTAAAATGGAAGAAAAATTTCTGGAAAACTTGAAGTATGTGAGGTGTTCGCCCGTCTCAATACAAGGCACACCTTTTAGTAGTCCATTAGTAGGTTTTCCAAAATGACGTCGCTTGGCACTCCCTTAGAGTATCATGTGGTTTGTCACTTAGGCCCTATTGAGTCTACATCGCAACAGAAGAGTTCCGACTGAGAATCCACTAGGATCGACCTAAATTTTTGGGTTCCTAAAATTAAACGAGTCTCCTAATAGCCAGCTAAGCATCAATAATTTTGAGTTTTCACTTCCTACAAGATTACTCGAACTAAAGTAGACTTGCCATTGCACTTGGTTCAAAGAGAATGGGAAATGGACGGGAGTGTGGTATGTCAACCCTCCTGCCCATAAGGCAAATTCCCATTCTGGCCCCATAAAACAATGCAAATCGGTTCTACCTAATGACTAGTTGGTCAATTTATCATCTTCCTACTTCTATCGTGGATTTAGAAAAGCTCCCAGCTAATTGGGACTACCCTACCGTTGAACAGACCCATCGAGGGTCACACCTACCTGCTTTTCTTTGATGATGGTATCATCTTTAGTTTTTTAATTACCTACAACATATTTATTGAAACATATACAACCACCTTCCTTAATTAGTATGTTAAATCATAGATTCCTTGACATACTTTATTTCACGGATACACATACAATTCAAACAACCCTTGAATAAAAAATAAATTCCTTTATTATATTGAAAGTTTATTATAATTTTCATCTTTTTGATCCTACGAAAGATATACAGAATTCCATGATGATATTCTGTCCACCAAGATTCCTCCTTGGTAACTAGTATTAGGGTTTCAAGATCCCATCCTGGGTCGCGAAGGGGCTCATCAGATTCTAGGAGTAATGCATAATTTATGGCCAAAGCCCCCCCACATCCACATTTCCTACTTCTCAAGACTCCCTATAGACATACCTTTTTGCCTACGGAGCTGGTCTAAGCCTCTTGAAGCGATAATCATGACCCCCTTGGAGTAGGATTTCACAGCTAGCTTGGGGGTACCTTAGCACAATCTTTCCTTTTATCCTATCTGTCAATGTTTTTAACCAGAGATCTAGATTCTAGTAAACAAAAAAAATCCTTTCAAACAATGACAATCACACTATTAACCTCAATTCGAGATGGCAGAAAAAATGAAAGAAAAAGTGGAAAAAGAATGGAAAAAGAGCAAAGGCGTAGAGGCGGCCTCTAAAGCTAAGCTGAGGCAAAAAGCACAATTTTAAATAAAAGCCGCCTCAAAAAACTCTTAAAACTCTTGTAAAAGAGTGCCATTCATTCTCCTATGCCATTTGTAAAAGAATAGATGGGTATCGGCTTAGGGCATGAAGCAAGAAGAGGGAATTAGAAAAAGGGACCTTGCCACAATGGGGTGCCCATGGGATTTTAGGGCTTGTATATAAAGTTAAAAAAGTAAATGGAAGCTCATTCTTTGGTGTGTGGCTAACAAGAGTCCTCTCTTCTTCTCTTCTTATTTTCACCTAGCTTGTGTGTGCGCTCTTGAGAGAGGAAGTGTGAGAGTGTGAGGGAGTGTGTGGGAGTAAGGGATCAAGAGGGTGAAGCTCTTCACCATCTCCTCTTTTCTCTTCTTCTTTATTCTCTTCTCTTCTCTTTTCTCGCGCGCGCGACTATGGTGGATGGAGCTTGGAGATGGAGGAGGCTTGAGGATGCTTGAGCTATCATCTAGGATCGTGGAGCTACCGGCGTGTGCGAGAGACGAGGCAACTCATTTCGGCATCAAGGTAAGCTCACTATACCTCGAGAGGATCGACGGCGCATTGGCTAGGTGAGAGATAGCCATGAGAGCTCGCTTGAAACGCTTGAAACAATAAGTGGTTCGTGGGTCTTGGCGGTTGAGCGTGAGCTCCCACTACATTTTGGTTCTGTTGTTGCTGGGACAACAGATTTAAGTTTGAGCACTTGTGCCTTATATCGAGCATCAAAGTAAGGGATTCATCCCCAAAATAGAGCTTAAGATAGGTAAGAATTTTGGTTTTTTGATCTTCAAAACAAGTAAGTACTTTGGGTTATTTTGTTGGTTTGATTATTGGAAAAGATGGAGAAATCATTTCAGTTTTGTGCTTTTGATCTTTGTTGCATATAGCATAGGTTAGGATTAGGAAATCGGATCAGAAAATCATAGGGTTTATTGCTGTAAAACAAGGCAAAACAAGGCAAAAATCATGCAAAAATGGGAAAAAAGAGAGTGCTTGGGATGTTTAATGTTAGCAAGTGAGTGATTGGGGACATCAAAACCTTACCCGAGAAGGGGTTTAAGATCCAAGAGGTCAAGGAAGAGCTAATTTCATACCCTAACATTGAGAGAGAGAGAGAGAGAGAGAGAGAGAGAGAGAGAGAGAGAGAGAGAGAGAGAGAGAGAGAGAGAGAGAGAGAGAGAGAGAGAGAGAGAGAGAGAGCTCTTGGAGATTCGATTCGATCTTGCCGCTAGGGAGTCTACTGTGCCGTAACTTCCATGATGGGTGGCTATAGTCCTTGTCAATCTGAACAAAATATCAAATTACGATCCTTGTTTTTCTTTTTTTGCTCGAGATATTCTCTATGAATGATTTTAGAGTTCTTAAAGTCCATGTCATGAGAAGTCGAGAAGATATTAAATCAAAGTCGGGATATCACATCCTCTTTCCCTTAGAGGAATCGAGATGTCCTCATCTCAAATGAAATTGGGGATATTGGTTACATAGTGACTCATGGTCAATCCAAGTGGAATCCTCTTTAGGATAGTCTTTCCATTGGACAAGATATTCTCTAAGGGTTCTACTCCTCAATTTTCTCTCTCTTATATCAATTACTCTATCAAGTTGTAGCTCAAGGACTCCTTAGTCAGGTATTGCAACTTGTTGATCATCAAGGATATGGCTAGGGTTAGCTATGAATGCTTTCAATAAGCTAACATGAAATACATTGTGGATTTTTATATTCTTAAGGAGTTGTATCTTGTAAGTACTTGTGGTTCTAAGCACTGGAGAACCTTATAGGGTCCACAATATCTTGTACTTAGCTTCTTAAATTCTCCTAAAGATAAAGAATTCTTCTTTGGATAGACACAGATGAAGACCATGTCTCCTTCTTTGAAGTTTTTTTCTTACCTTTTTAGATCGGCATATGCCTTTTTCAGTTCTTGGCAGCATAAATATATTGTCTAATAATCTTGATTTGATCATCCATTTCTTCTAACAGTTTTCTCGAAGCTTTACCCCTAGAGTAGGATCGGAAAAATTAAGTGGCATATGACAACCTTGACCAATAGTGCATGAAATGGAGTCATCTAAATGCTTCAATGATAGGAGGCATTATAAGCAAATTTCACTAAGGGTAAATACTGAATCCACCTTTTAGGTTCCTTGCTACAATATGCACAGAATATCCTCAATCACTTGATCAACTTATTCTGTCTGCCCATCAATTTATGGATGATAAGTAGTATTGAAACAAAGTTGGGTTCCAATGGCTTCAAATAAACTCTTCCAGAAATGTTATGTGAAAGGAGAATCACGATCACTAATTTAGGTAACCCATGTAACCTAAAAATCTATTTTTACAAAAATTCTTGTAGTATCTAAAGCTTTGTAATTGGTTTTTGTTGAAATAAGATGAGTGACCTTTCTTAGCATGTCTACTATTACCATTATTGAGTTATATCCTCCTTGCATAGAATGTAACCCAACTACAAAATCCATGCTAATAAACTCCCACTTCATCTGGGAAATGTCAAGTGGCTAGAGTTTTCCTGGTAACTTGACACATTCAGATTCTACCCTTTGGAAATTTAGACATTCAATGACATACTTAAGTAGATCACCCTTGAGTCTTTGCCAGTAATAGCTTTTCCTGACAGCATTAAGAGTTTTTCATACCTCGGGGAACTTGAAAAAGGAGAGTCATGTGCTTCCCAAAGTATCCTTCTCTTGAGAGTCTAACTTAAAGGAATGCATAGTCTCATTCTGAAATAAACAAGTCTTTCATCTTCATCTATAGAGAATTCTTGATACTTAGTCTTGAATTTGGGATCTTGTTCCTTATTCTGAACCTTCCAAAATAATGTTAATAGTCTGGGTGCTTATTTGCTCCATCCTTAGTCTACTTGATGATAGGATTAGTTGGCATTGATACCATTGTAGCCAATTTTTTTGCCCTAGATGGTTCTTATGCGATAAGAGCATTAAGGAAGGCTTTAAATTTAAGGGCATATGCTACTACATTTTCTTTACCAAATTTGAACTTAATTTCATAGTCATACTCATGCAGAATTTTGATCCATCGTCGTTGCCTCATATTAAGATCAGCTTGAGTAAAAATCAACTTAAGACTTTTATGATCTGTGACTAAGGAAAACTTATTTCCAAGCAAGTAATGTCTCCATAATTTGAAAGTGTGAGTCATAGCTAACAACTCTAGTCGTGAGTAGCATATCTCTTTTCATGGGCTTTCACAATTTGAGAAGCTTTTGCTGATTGAACTTTAGGTTTCTCTATTTCACCTTGTGTAGTTGCTATTTCGCCATTCAAATCCTGAAATGTGACTTGACCTTTTCCACAATGGATATGAGCATCATTGGGAATCAACCAATCCATTCCTAGTAAATATTCATAAGCTCCTAAGTTCATTACTCTGAATCTCATACTTGAAAGGTTTCCTCCTAGGTTAAACTCTACCTTGGCAGTTTGCTATGTAGAAAGTACTTCCTTTCCATTTGCTAATTCCACAAGCAGTTTTGATGCATTTACTGTATCTATTCCTAACTTCTTAGCACACTTGGGAGAAATAAATGAGTGTGCACTTCCACAGTCAATAAAAAATTTAAATGATTTACCTCGATGACTAGCTAGTGTCTATATTATCGAATATTGACGATTTGGACCCTTCTTGTGGAATGCAGCATGAACAGTTACTTTTTCAATATCTTCTTCCATAGTAGGGTCTTCCTCCTAATTAATCTCTTTAAGGGTAATATTTGACATTCTTTCTCTTTCCATAGCTACTTGACCATGGCATTGGGCGATTTGGACCCTTCTTGTGGAATGCAGCATGAACAGTTACTTTTTCAATATCTTCTTCCATAGTAGGGTCTTCCTCCTAATTAATCTCTTTAAGGGTAATATTTGACATTCTTTGTCTTTCCATAGCTACTTGACCATAGCATTGGGAAACTCTATCTTGACCTTGAAAGTGGCCTTGGCGATGGTTTCCACCAAGCTTTGGACAATCTCTCCTAAAATGTCCTAGCTCATTACAATGAAAGCACCTAAGACCATCCCTCTTTCCTTGGGTAGGAACAAAATTTCCAACTACATTGGAATTCGCCTTTTTCTTCTGACCTTAGTGAAATTGGCCTTAGGTTCTTTTTGCTTGAACTTTGAATCCTCCTTTGTTCTGGTTATTGTAGCTCCAGAACTTATTATTTTTAGGCATTGAATGTACTTCCCACACAATAGGAGCAACTCAAATCAAAGCATCTTGAAAGTCTATTGGGCGCATTGATTTCAAACGAGTGTTCAAAGGATAATTTAGCATGTTGCAGAACTTGGGCAGTATCCATGGAGGGTGTATATTTAAGAAGTGAAACAAACTTGGAGTAATACACCTCTAGGGTCAGTCCCATTGCTTGAAATTAAAGATCTCATTCATCTTCTAGGTGTGATAAGCTGGAGGTAAATATCTTCCTCTTACAGCTTCTTTCAGCAAATCCCAAGAAATGGTATTTTTAGGTACACCTTGATCTTGGTACCATTGCTTCCACCAGAGTCGAGCTTTGCCAATTAATTTTAGCTTAGCTATCATGGCTTGGTTGGTTGGTTGGGACAACTTCGGCAGCAGTAAAATAATCTTCCATGGATTCGATCCAAATTTTTGCATTGGCTTCCACATTCTCGCCTTTCCCGCCATCAAATGCCAGAGGTTTGACTTGCTTCAAAAGATTCATTTTCTCTTAGGCTTGGGAATTATTGTGGGTGTAAAATTTTGGAAAATTTTCAACAATTCCCAAGTTAAACTTTACAAAATTTATACAGCGTTAATATTAGAGTTTGATACTCAAATCATTTCTCACTTAATTTATTGAAACAATTTCAAATAAAACTCTTTTTCCATTACTAAAGTTAAACTACAATTTCAGAGATTCCAAGGGAAAATAAGGTTCCATGATTTCTCTGATTGATAAAGTATTAATCAATCTTTATTACAATGGATGTACACGGTAATCAAATGGGAAAAAAAATACATTATTCAAATAGCTCGCAAGTTCATCTTAATTTTTTCAAAAAAGGATTCCCTACTACAATCTAAGCATGACACTCTGATCCATCCTTTATGAAGTAACTTGGATTTTGAGAGTAGATATCTAGGAATTTATATTTTTGAGGGAGTTTAGGGAATCCATCCTTTTTGTAGTTGTGGTGGGCTAGAGAGACCTACAACTTTTATTCTATCAGTTGGAAGGATCTTTGTAACTTCGTCATAGATATGTGGGTTTATTTTGATCTTCTTGCCCCTAGTATACAGGGTTGAGTTTACACTAGCTTCAAAAAAAGAGAGATCTTAACAACTTTAAGATCTTCCATCCATTTTACCCTTTTGAAATTAGTCTGAAGATAAGCTACACGGCTTGCATCGATATAGCAGTAACCTTCGCTAATCATCCACTGTCTTTCATGATATAGAGGCGAGGGGTTGTACAACTGATCTAGTATCTGCATCATCCGATTCCTCTAGGCAAGAGTGGATGAATGCATAGTTGACATAAACATTACTCGAAAGATCAAGAATCATTTCTAGGATTCATTATTCTGCCATAATTCAAAAACATACATTAACAACAAGAATAAAACATGTCCTAGGCTATATTTACCATCCAAGAATTTTTTTTTCTTAAGATTATGTCGTATTCTATTCTAACGAGCGCTCTGATACCAGTTGTGAGGTGTCTACGCCAATTGTTGTGCCGCTACACGAACATAGTATGAAAAACCTTCAAGTGTATCATCGTCTGACTTTCTTATTGATCTAGAGAATCAATGTCATCTTAATCATTAGTGCTAGTGTCCGTGTGGTATGGATGGTTAAAAAATACTGGATTTTTGGACAAGTTTAACCTATTTTTTGATATTTTGGATATTATTTATTGTAAATATCCTTTAAAAAATAGAAAACTTCTAGAATAGGGTGACATACAAAAAAAAAGTTATTTTTTCAACCAATTTTGGAGATCTCATGTAAAAGAAGTATTGGCGAAATCGCACTTGGGCACGATGGCTGTTTACAGGCAACAAACAACACTCTGAACTGGGAGAAGAAGGAGTGATCTGAAAGATTTTTGATTACGTGTCCGAGGGTTTTACCCCCTTTCAAAGCCAACAAAACCATCAGATTTGTGGTTTGAGCATCGGAGAAGAAGCTAGTATTTGATGCATATTTTTTGTCTACAAGGGAGCTCCATGAGAACTAATGCTTGGAGATTGCTTCTGAGTAGTGCCAAACAAGGAATTTCAGGTTCTATCAATACATAATACTTTGATTCATTGTGCTTTGTCTTTGTCTTATGTACCTCTTGTCTATTCTTTTTCTTCTCTTCTATCTCCTATTCTCTACTTCCTTCTATATTTGATCCCCTGTGGATACAACCTTTTGACTAAAACCCCTCAGACATTGGTGAGCCCGACGTGAAAGGTTGCAACAAGGAAAAACAGGATGGGAAAACCTTCAAGCACATTCTCTAGTGATGTTTTGCAACAATTAGTGTAGAATATGAACATGCTTATGTAGATACAAAAACAACAATAGGTGATGCAAGCTTCTGCTCAAACAAAAACTATTGTGATCAATGCTCTGTTGGCAATCGAGCATGAGATGAAGTTGTTTAATGGTAGGAATGTATTTGCATATTTGCATACCTATGCTCAAAAGATGGAGTTCTTTGGGGTGGCTCAATTTGCATGGAGCCAGTATTTTGTACAGGTCACTATACATGCACTATACATGAATTAAAAACCCGAGTTACTAAATTGTATATGCGGGTTGCTGTCTGGGTAGCTTTCAAGAAGACACTCAAGGAATAATTTTACATTGAAGACACTAGTTTGATTACCCGCAATACTTTCCAGGATGACTAGCTTCTATAACCCAATAAGGGTCTTGTGGCTATAGAGTTATTAAGAGAATTTGAAAGTTGATTTGAGCAGTTAGATCTTATAGAACAAAAAGCTCTTGTAAGCCAAAAAATTTAATTGTTTCTACAAGCAGCAGATCTTGAGCTTCAAGAGAAGCTTGATGATTTGCTAGAGGATCAGACTATAGAGACACGGCTTAAAACAGAGTGGAGGCATGTTAAGAAAGCTGTTATTTCACTGGTGAAAAAGCAAAGAAGAGAAAGATTGCATGTATCTAGCTTGCCCACTAACCCTATGGCTGCACCTTCTATTCCCAATGCTAGGGAGAAAGATATACTAGATGAATTTGTCAAATGCATGCGAGATCTTCAGTTGTTGAAGGTTGCAAAATTGGATGAGAAAGGACAAGAGGAAAGGGAATGGACAACAACCCTTAAACTAGGGAAAAGATGTATGTGGTGTGATAGTTTGCAGCATGAAAGAAAGGATTGTGTTGCTTATCAAGAGTCCTTGGCACAACAGCTCATCTTTTGGAAATATGGAAAGATCCATGCACAAGAAATATGATTGCCTCTTGCTTTGAATTTTGGAAAGGGAGGTATGCGAAAGTTGTTGATTTTGGTCTACAGTTGGATAGAATGCATGACCAGGTGATGGTTGGTCTGAAGGCTACAATATGGACACATGCTTTGCATGTAGCTAAAAAAGGAAAGTTACTAATAGTGAAATGTCTCATGTAGGGCAAGATTTTTGTGACATAACTAGTTGGGAATCACCGATAGACACATATTCAGTGGATGCATATTTAGCAAAAGGACAAAACATGGATGTACTTGTGGAAGAGAAATAGAAGAGAGATGAAGATAATGCATGGACATATAAAAGAGTGACAAGAAGAAGTGTGGATCATCCTAAAGCTACCAATCAGCCACCTCCCAAGCATGCTATGGAAGAGATTGGTTAGGAGAAAAAACAAGATAGCAAACAAGAGAGAAAAAAGAAGGGAAAGTAGTCAGGATATAAGCGACAATCTGATATTGAGATAGCCACATATACCTTGGAAGATCCTGTAGTCGAAGAGGCATCCATTGCATCTGTAGATTTTCTTAATGCATTTGAAGAGGTTTATAAAGCTCATGTTTTACTTGATGCAGGGACTCAAAGGGAGATTGGTGAAGTGTTGGATGCACATGATTTGCAAGATACAATTATTGTTTCTGAGATAGTTCATGAGCTCAAGGATATTCCTTTAGAGGATGCTAGATGTAATAATCTAGAGATAAATGTTTTGGATGCTTTATCAAAGGCCTTGATAGGTAATTCAAAGATGCTTCAAGATATGGAATACTTTGCTCTTTTTGGTGATGGTCAGTATGTGTTGGATGCAAGTGAGGCTCATTTTATATTTGACATGGTATAAATCGTCAGTATATGCAGATTTTCGTACGCTTGACTTTGAAAGAGCAGGCATGTTGCTATGTATTTGTTGATGGGTGCGTTGATAGCATGTATATGGAGATTCAACAACCTCTAGTATATGATACACACCCAAAGCCTTATGACCCTAGAGGGGGTAGTTATGGCTCAAGAGTTGTGCAAATGCTGAGTATTTTGATCTATGATCCAGGGGGATGCCTTCTGATGTGCATGATAAGTGACAAGTTAACACTATGGGTGTTTGACCATGTGGTGCATTGGTGGCACATACTAGAGGATGTGCAGGTTTAGAGGGGGTGGATGTTGTGATGCTACGTGGACATAGTGTGAAAAACCTCTGACTACATCATCATCAAACTTTCTTATTGATCTAGAGAGTCAATGCCATCTTAATCATTAGTGCTAGTGTCTGTGTTGTATGGATGGTTCAAAAATATTGGATTTTTGGACAAATTCAATCTATTTTTGATATTATTTATTATAAATATCCTAAAAAGAAATAGAAAACTTCTAGCATAGGGTGACATACAAAAAGCAAGTTGCTTTTTCAACTAGTTTTGGAGATTTTATGCAAAAATAAGGATTGGCAAAATCATGCGCGGGTGTGATGGCTGTTTACAAGCAGCAAAAAACACTCTAAAATTGGGAGAAGGAGTGATTTGGAAGATTTTTGACCAAGTGTCCTATGGTTTTACCCCACTTTCGGAGCCAATAAAAACATCGAATTTGCGATCTGAGCAGTAGAGAAGAAGCTAGTGTTTGATGCATGTTTTTGGTCTACAAGGGATCTCCATGAGATCCAATTCTTGGAGACTGCTTTTGAGTAGTGCCAGACAAGGAATTCTAGGCTCTATCAACATCTAGTACTTTGATTCATTGTCATTTGTCTTTATCTTGTGTACCTCTTGTCTATTCTTTTTCTTCTCTTGTATCTCCTATTCTCTACTTCCTTCTATCTCTAATCCCTGGTGGATATGACATTTTGACTAAAACCCTCTAACACCGTCTTAATCCAAGATGCACCTTTTAGTAGTCCATTAGTAGGTTTTTCAAAATGACGCCGTCCGACGCTCCCTTGGAGTATCACTGTTAACCCACAATTTGTGCAACATGAATAGGCACATTTTGGGAGCTTCATTGGCAAAATGTCAAGATTCTAGACATTCAAATAATGTAATTTTTGTTCAAAATCCATTTTAAAATCATTGTAAAGGCATGGCTCAAATCTATAAGGTGATGACCTTGTGGATGTGTTTTTAAAGTTTGAAAGAAGTTAGGAGATTGTTCTTTTGCAAATGAATAAGAAGGTCTCTTAGACCTTAGTTCAAAATTGTAGTATGAAATATTAAATAATAGAGGAAAAAAAAAGTGGTTGGAGGAGTTGGTTGGGAGAGGGCATGACACATTTAAGTGTCTCTTCCCACTTCTTTCCCTCTCTTTTCTCCTCATGCTTTTTTGCATAATTCTTTTCCTCTCAAGTGTTTTTCTGTCTTTTCTTGTCAAATGGAGGTTGAGAATGATGAAAAGGGTGAGGATGATGGTGATTCTTATTGTGGTCAGGTGTAAGTTTTCATGGAAAGAGGGCATGTTTTGCAGATTTCATGGTTAGAGGCCAAGCCTCAGCCATATAATTTGGCACCTTGCAACCCTGGTTGTATGATTTTTATGGCTACCGTGGGAGGGTTGTCATTTTTGGTGCGCAGTAGCCAAGGAAGGGATAACTATGGAGTCTGCAATAGAGAAAGGAATCCCATGAGAGGACTGATCTACAATGCAAGGAGACGAGCCATATCGGAATGCAGGTCTATGGCATTGATGCAATCCGAGTGGAAGTCATGCCCAAATGATGGCCTTGATGCATCAATTAACGATGTAGAAGGAGAAGAAGACGAAGAAGAAGAGGAAGGTGATGATGTCCCACATTCCAAAACTAACCACCATGGTTGACAAGAAGCTATAGGAAAAGAAAATGAAGAAGAAGAAGGTGAGGATATCAAAGTACAAAGAGGCTACACCAACATCTTCGACTTCTCAACCTCCATGGCGGCCCTCAACACATCATGTGAATTTAGATTTTTTTGGTCTTAAGAAAAAACTCATTTCACCAAAACCTAACGTTTTAAGATCCTATGTGTGAAGCAAACTTCTCAAGATCTTTCATTTCACACTAACCTCTCCTTTCCCTACATGCTTCTCTACTAAGAAAATTGAGCCTATACCACACAGAAGTCATCATCATCATGAGGTTTTTTTAGACTAGGTTCTTTTTCCCTTAAATAAAAAAATCCTACTTCTTGGAAAAGATGCAATCGAGTGGAGGTCTTCATTGACATACTCTTTGAGAGGGCGTAATTTCAAGTTAAATCATGTGTGGGGATTTTCCCTAGAGAGGTTGCAAAGCAAGTCAAGGAGTTGTTAGAGATGGGTTTCATTGAACCAAGTTCTTCCCCCTATGCATCCCCTATCCCTTTAGTCAAGAAGAAAGATGGCTCCTTTTGCATGTGCATCGACTACTTATAGAGACTTGAAAAAAATCATGGTGAAGAACCGCTACCCCATCCTACGGACTGATGACTTGCTAGATGAGTTGAAAGGGGCATGCTTTTTACTAAGATTGACGTGCACTCTAGTTACCATCAGATTCGTATGAGGGAGGGAGATGAGGTCAAAATGGCCTTTAGGATTGATCGTGGACTTTATCATTTTCTAGTGATGCCTTTTGGGTTGACTAATGCCCCTGCCACATTTCAAAGCCTCATGAACAAAATCCTTAAACCCTTTCTATTCAAGTTTGTGCTTGTTTTCTTTGATGACATTCTCGTTTACAGCAAGTCATCAAAGGAGAACTTGGTACATGTCAGAAGGGTGTTTGACATATTGAGAGAGCATTGACTCTTTGCTAAGGAGAGAAAATGCACCTTCATGTAGACATCTGTGGAGTACTTGGGACATACTGTGAGAAAAAATGGCATACATGGTAACCTAAAGAAGGTGCAATGTGTTAGGGACTAGCCCACTCCTTCCAGCACCACTTCATTGTGTGGCTTTCTTAGTATCTCTTCATTCTATAGATGCTTCATTAAGCACTATGCCACCATTGGAGCACCTTTGACTGATCGATTAAAAAAGGAGTAATTCTTTTGGGATGCCACTGTTGATCATAGCTTCAAGTAGTTAAAGGACGTGCTTACTTCCACCCCCATCCTTGTCTACCCTGACTTCTCTAAGCTGTTTACCACTCATTGTGATGCCAGTGGTAGGGGTATTGGTGCAGTATTGTTGCAAGAGCATGGTGTGATTGCATTTGAGAGTCGGAAGCTTGATGAGAAGGAGATGCAAACGAATGTATATGATTAGGAGATGTTGGCCATCCTCCATGCCATCAAGAAATGGCACCACTATTTGTATGGCAACTGCTTCCAAGTAAAACGTGACCATTGAGTCCTCCAATACTTCTTGATTTGGTCCACTTTGACTCCTATGCAAAGGAGATGGGTAACAACCTTATAAAACTATGACTTTGACATTTCTCACACTCAAGGTAAGGATAATATTGGGGCTGATTCACTCTTTGGGATGTGGGCATGCAGAGTATCCTCTATTTCAAAATTGCATAGTGATTGGGTTGAAGAGCTTCAAGAGACTTACTTGTTAGATGATCACTTCAACCACATCTTCCAAAAATTACAGCATGGGGTCATGGCTAAAAACTCCTAATATCAACTCAAGCATGGCCTTATTTGGTTCCATGGCAAGATTGTCATCCCACACACTTCCCCCTTCATGCAAAAGATAATGGAAGAGATGCATGCTTGCCCCACTACTGGTCACTTGGGTGTTTTTAAAACATATGACAAGATTTCCAAGTGCTTTCATTGGAACGGTTTATGAAGGAATGCCAAGGACTTTGTAACCAAATGTGTTCCATGCTAATAGAACAAGGACAGTACACTTAGGCCCGCTGGCCTCTTGCAGTCCCTCCCTATCCCTGAAGGGAAATGGACTCATATCACAATGGACTTCATCACTAGTCTTCCCGTGACCAGGAAAGGGTGGAGCAGTATCTATGTGGTAGTTGATTGCCTCACCAAAGCTGCCCACTTTATCCCCACTAAGACCCAATACACTGACTCTCAGGTGGCCACCTAGTTTATGGAATATGTCTTTAAGTTGTATGGCTTGCCACAAGTCATAGTGCATGATCGGGATGCAAAGTTTATGAGCAACTTCTGGCAGATAGTTTTCACATCCATGGGGCTCCATCCACTGCATACCACCCTTAAACTAATGGCCAAGCTGAAAGAGTGAACAAATGGATTGAGACATATTTGAGGCACTTTTTCCATGATGTACAACACAGTTAGAATATGTGGCTCCACTTGGCTGAGTTTGCATATAATAACTCCATCCACTCCAGCATTGGAGTTTCCCCTTTTGAGGCCTTATACTGATAAGATAAACCCTCAGAGTCAAGCTGACTTGGATGGCATGCAAGCCTTACTTCAGCAATGTAAAGTGAACCTTCAAAAGGCCCAAACACACATGAAACTCTATGTTGATGAGAAAACAAGGCATTTAAAATTCCAAGAAGGGGAAATTGTCCTTTTGAAGGTGCCTAAGTCCCGCTACTCCACTCTCAAAGAGGGCAGCAACAGTAACAAGCTGGCCCATCACTTTTATGGTCTATACTAAATCCTAAAGAGAGTTGGTGACTTGGCCTACCAATTAGAGCTTCCCCCTGCCACCAAAATCCACAATGTGTTTCATGTCAGCCAGTTGAAACCCTTCATGGGCTCCTCAATGGACTGTGTGGAAGAACTTCCCCCCATAGATGAGGAAGGCATCACTCAGTATATCCCTGAGGCAATCATTGGGCAGCAAGATAAGCACTTAATGTCTCAATCCATTAAAGAAAACCTCATCAAATGGTAAGGCCTACCCTTGGACAAAGCCTCTTGGCTCCCAAAAACCATTGTCAATGAATTTTCCCACCTCTAAGAGGCCCAACGGACTGAAGACTAGCCAGTTATGCCCCATTTGACCACCCTCTACATGTAGACTGTACACTATTTTATAACAATTTTGTACTTATCCAAGTCTCAAGCATGTGGATCCTACATAGCTCGAAAGTACTCATCATAAGCTCTGTTTTGACATGTGGCATGCCCCATTTGGAGCATCCTATCAAAAGTTATGACCCGTTTACCTCAGCAGGCTGATCATAGACAATATGATGTTCGTATTCTTTACCCTAGTCTTTACCCACACATTTTTCATTGTAAAAGGACTCAAAGTAGTTCTCTGCAACCCTCCCTTAGCCACACCATCACTCCCCTCCAGTTCTCTTTGTCTTTTAGGGAAAAAACCTTCAAGGTGGGGATGGATTGTAACTAATCACACTAACTGGGTTATATAAGGTGTAAGAGTCCCAATTAGGGCAACCATTTATTATCAAGAACATAATCTTCACCTTCATCTTCAGCTTCCCTGGCTTCCTACTCCCTTCTACTCTCTTTTGTATCTTTCTCTCTCCTCTTCTAGTCTTCTTTCCTCTTATATTCTTGCTCTCTTTCTCTCTCTTCAGCTCCTATTCTCTCTCCTCTCAACTTCTTTCATTACAGAGAGTTGTTAGGAACCCCTATTTTAGGGTCCAAGGTCTATGGAAGTGACTCTTAGTTGGGTTGTCTTAGGGGGGGTAGTAGCCCCCTCTAACAAGGGTCTAGGGGCAACATCCTTGGCCAATGGTAAAGGGAATACTCCCTTGTAGACTAAGAGAGGTTCGTAATATGGTTAGACATGCCAATCAAACTACCTTCTCAAGCTATAAAAGAGAGACCCCTCCAAAGCCATTATCAATTTATCTTTCACCTAGTTAGAGTTCTTCCAAATAGCCTTAAGCTCTTTGCCTATTATATCTAGATTTCCATTTAATCTTCATTGTGGAAGTGCATGAATGGACAAGGCCATCTTATATCAATTTGTTTGAAATTAAAGAAGTTTCTATTCTTCTCATATTTAATGTACATTCTTCACTTCTTACTCAAATTTTGTTCACTACATCATGTAAATTTTTACAACTTTTAGTATTCGTGGTGTCTTTGGAAGATGGATATTTTGGACTTCAACATTGCTATCTTTATAAGTATTATTTTTAGCAAGTTGTTATTTGTTATAGTTACTATTAAAGAATAGGAGTGAGAATAGAGACAAAGAGTTGGAGCAGAGAATAGAGCAATAAGCTCTCATCCATCTTCTTCTTCTTTATTCTTCATGGTCTTCCACACACTGACTATAACACACAATAATAGTGCTGTAATCTAGGTCTACAACCTACTAAGGTTCTAACTATGGTTAAGTTCCTAACTCAACTTATTGACCCCACACACACTGTATAGCTAAGCTACAACTAGAAATAGCTAGATAAGTCGAGTGAACTAAATGAGCTTGATCCTCAGCACTTCCCCTCAAGTTTAGGAGATACATTGTACTCGAAGCAGCTCTCTAAGGTGATCGAACTTATCTTTACCTAGTGACTTGGTAAAGATATAACTACTTGGTCTTCAGTTTTAACATGCGGGAGATCTATCTACCTTGCAAGTACCATCTCTTATATGAAGTGATAATGTACCTCTATGTGTTTTGTTCAGGCATGATACATAGGATTTGTAGCTAGAAGTACACTACTCATATTGTCATGATACAACGTGATTGGAGCATCTATCTGCATACCCAAATATGACACCAACTTTAGCAAACCAAGAAATCTCACATGCTACTAATGTGGTGCCTCTATACTCTACCTTAGTATTAGAGAGTGCAACTTTCGATTGCTTCTTATTGCTCCAGTTGATCATTCCACTGCCAAGGTTGAATGCATACCATACCCATTAGTAGACCATCTATCATATGGATAACCTTTCCAATCTACATCAGTATATCCCATGAGTTTAAGATGATTACCACTCTCATAGAAGAGCCCATAGTCTATTGTAGCCTTGACCTAGCCCACAATCCTCCTTATTGCATCCAAGTGGGGTTCTCTAGCCTTCTACATGAACTAAATAATAAGTTCAACTGAGTAATTGAGATCAAGTCTAGTGATGGTAAGGTAGATGAGACTTCCTACCCTCTGCCTATACATAGTGATATTTAAAGCTCCTGTATTCACATCTAGCTTAGTATTTTGATCCAATTAGTATCCAAGGGCTTGCAATCAGTCATATCATATTTCTTCAAACATCTCAAGTGCATAGTATCTTTGCATCAACCATAGTCCATTAGTTGAATTTGCAACCTCAATACCAAGAAAGGACTTGAGTTCTCCCAAAACCTTCATATCAAATTCAATTTTCAGCATAGTTAGAACATATTGCATCCCAATGTGATCATTTGTGGTAATGATCAGGTCATCTACATAGATGGCTCACAAGTCCTACATCTATTTTCTTTGTAAATAGACTATGATCAGTCATGCCAACTATAAATTCAAGACTCTACAAGTGAGTACTAATCCATGGTGCATGCGAGGCTCTTGAAGCCTCTTTTAGTTCCACATAGCACTTTTTTCAACTTGTAGATATAATTCAAATACCGAGGGTGCACATACCTTTTGGTTGATCCATAAATACTTCTTTTGCTAAGTCTCCATCCAAAAATATATTCTTAACATCCATTTTCTATAATCTCCAACTCTTTGCTGCACCCAATGCAATCACTATCCTGATAGTTACCATTTTGGAAATAGGGCTACATATCTCTTCGTAATCTAGAGCATACTATTGTGCATAGCCTTTGGCCACTAACCTTGATTTATACCTTTCATTACTGCCATCAAACTTGCACTTAACTTTGTAAACCCATTTACAACCAATTGAATTTTTACTCTCATGTAATGCAATCAATTTCCAAGTCTAATTTTCAACTAGTGGTGTGCAATTCAAATGTTAGATGCATATGTAGCAAGCACCGGAAGGTCCCCAAGAACAAAAGAACTCTACTAAAACTCATAAAAAAAGAAGATAGATTTGCATGATATGAATGTATGAAGAAAAGAGACAAATTGGGTACAATCTCCCCCCATGCCTTGTGTGAGCGCTTCACAAAGCATGTATTTATAAATTTATTCATCTCAAAGCTAAAAAATAGCCCAATTTTACAATTAGCATTCTTTGGCTTTTGTGTTTGCTTTTGTCCAAATAAAGAATAAAGCAGTTGGGCAGCCCCAAAGTTGGGTTGTGCCCAATTACAATGTCTAATAATGAAATATTTAAACCGAGCGCCTATGTGCATACAAAATAATAAATATTTGTCAAGTGCTTCAATAAATAAGAGTGCCTAAATAAATATTAGTACCACTCTTTAATGATAAGGTGTGCGCCCATTAAAAATGATAATTTTTTCTAGATAATTTGAATACACACTATTGCCCACCAGTACTTTCCAACGCTACCGCTAGCTGCTTTACACATCAATTGAAGCATTCACAATTGTTAGAAAATAATAAAAACAATCTTTTCTTTACCATGCACAAGACATTTCATCGTTAATAATGAATGAGGATTTGGCATACATGGTAAAGTATCTCAAGTAGTATCGATATCATCATTGTCTTTCGTGAAGTCTAGCATTTCTTCATGGTATTCATCTTCAGTCGCTCCAAAGTAGTTGATGTGAATAGTTGGCTTTTTGGATTGACAATTCATCGCTAAATGTCCAGGTTGGTGGCACTTGTAGTAGACTATAGGCTTGGCTTTGGAAACATTATTGGTAATGGCTGGGAGTTTAGGTATGTTGGGATTTGGTTGGAAAGATGGCTTAGGATTTGGGTTTCGGTTTGATGGTAAAGCAGGGGGTCGTGTCCAAAAGAAGGAACAAAGTGATTTTGATTGAATCTTCGAAATTTAGAATTGAATTGCTTTGTACCAAATTTACCATTAGTTGGGAATTGTTGTGGTTGCTTCTCTTGTCCTCAAATTTTGTCTTCAGCATCATAGGCCAAAGAAATCGCATCCTCCAGAGTCGTTGGCTTGAACATGTTCACCTCCGCGTAGAAGTGACCAAGCAAACCAGACATAAACTTGCGCTTATGGATAAACTCAAGTACATCTTCAAGAATTCAAAGTTGCAATAAGGCATTTCAGAAACGCTCAGTGTATTGCGAAATAGGCTCACGATCTATTTGTTGCAGAAGATCCCACTGTTTGATTTCTTTTTCATGGAATCTTGTATTGGTGGAGAGGATGTGTTGCATGCAGTTATGGACTGTTTCCATAATCACCAAGCTTTTAGGAGGGATCATAATCATTGATACATGTGGATGTATTTTTCATGATTCATAATGATATCTCTCTTTTGGAGGTGCCATTCAAATGGTTGTTTTGTGTTAAGTGTGTGTGCGTGCGTGTGTGATGATTATTTTGTTCTATGATAAGGTCATGATGGTTGGAGATTCAAATTGTTCAAGAAGATACATTTTTGAAGGTTCGTGGTGGTGATGATGATGGATGGATAGCTCAAGATGCAGAACCTCTCATATCCTTTACATGTTTGTCATGCTTTTCTGTTTCTAATTTGTGATAATGGATAAAGGTGTTTTCCTTTCATTCTATTCTTTATTAGATACAAATTATGAGATGGGGTTGCGTTTGGTGTTTCTTAAAGTTGCTAAGATGGGCTATATTTTGAACTTCTATCCTCTTTTTTTCCTAGGTCGCGAGGATGCTCCCTAATTAAGTGTGGGAATATATGTTGACTTGATTTTTTGGTTGATTTTTGTTGTTTTTGAGGACTGAATGGTTGATTTTGTATATTGATTAGTTGACTTGGAAGTGTTTAGAAGTGTTTTGGATAGGATTGATGAGATTTGAGAAGTTCATGATGTTTTCCAGTGGAGATATGATGTTCTAGCTCAAGAATCAAGTAAAGACTGAAGTGACAATGACATTATTGAGCTACGAAAGGACATTGTAGTGGCTCTAGTGACCTTTCATATTGTACATACCTCTTGGGAGGGGCATCCACAACCAAAGAAGGGTTATGGATGATTATTCTTCACTATTACAATGCATCATTTTGAGAGAGAGAGAGAGAGAAAGAGAGAGAGAAAGAGAGCCAAATCTATGTAAAACAATGTATCTATGAGTGAGCGATTGTGAGAGAGACTATGGAGATTATGAAACTATTGAAGATGAATACTATGTGATGATTTCCATTCAAAGTGGTATCTTCTCTTGTGTTTTTGCGGTCTCTTGATGAATTCTATGAATAATATGAAAAGCATAATCCATTTTGTTCAAGTTAAATCTGCTGGGAGAATAAGCTACGTGAAGATTTGAGAATATTGGTGTTCTTTTCTTTGTTGTGGTCATATAAATATGAAAAACATGCTTGTTGATGATACAAGATATATTTTCTTGTAGTAGATCCCCATTTTTTTGATATTCCTCTTGGGGCTCCAATATCACGTTGTATGCAAATTAATCTGATAACATCAAAATCCATAAGGCTAGTCACCTAGTGACATTTTGCTGCTTAACCAAATAAACTAAAGATGAATATTCACATGAAAAGCAAAAGAGCGCGTGAGAAAATAATGTCAAAACTTCTTGATGGAATAGATAATGAAAAGGCACTTGCATTTTGTGTTTGAGTACTTCTTTGCATTGGACAATTTTGTGCTTGTGTAAAATACTGGGTGGAACCATCATTGACATCTTCTTGCATAAGCACACTGCCAATAGCCATATGAGAAGCATCGACAAACATGGAATGGTTTCTCCCAATCTACTGGGATCATGATTGGGGCCTTGGAAAGTAATATCTTGAGGTGACAAAAATGCTAAGTCCACCTCTTGATTTTGTTTAAAGATAGGTTTCGCCATACATGTACCAATTTGTTCAAGGGGATAGCCAAGTGTGCTAAAAGCCACAGGTAGTGATCATGCAAATGGATTTGCCCCAAGAATCTTAGTGTGGATGGTGAATCCGGCATTGTGGCTTACATGATTGATGCCACTTGGTGGGGTTGACATCAATGCCATCTTGAGAAATAATGTAGCCTAATAAAATTCCTCCTTTAATAGCAAACACATATTTTAAAGGACTCGACCTTAACCTTATATCTTTACAACGTGTTAGACAGAGCCAGAGGTGCATTGGATGCAACATTGTTTTCCCAAACACACTAAAGTCATCAATGAAGACTCTCATAAAATTTGTTAGATAAGGCCTAAAAATATTCTATATATATCTTTGAAAGAGACCGAAGTATTCTTGAGGCCAAACCATATCACCATACAAACGTACACATCCCATGCAGTGATGAAAGCTATTTTAGACTGATCTTCTGGGGCAAGTCGAACTTGGTAGTAGCCACTAAAGACATCAAGAAAGGAGTACTTCTCATGGCCAACCATTTCATCTAGAATAGTCTCTAAGTAGGAGATGGAGAATAGATTCGAAATAGTGGCTACATTGAGCTTTTTGTAGTTAATACATATCTGCATCTTCTTGTTCTTCTTGGACACAATGATAATCAAGAAAATCCAATTAGCTCAATCTAGTGGGGCTATAAAGCCAACTCCGTGTAGTAAGTCTAACTCCTCTTTGACCTATTTGTCCATGTGAGGGTTCATTTGGTATTGCTACATTTGAATTGGAACAACATTTGGTTTCAAGGGAATCCAATGTTGGTAGAATTTGGGATGTCATTTCATCTTTAAGTACTCCCAAGCAAAAACATATTTAAAATCATTCAATAAAATCATGAGTTGCCCATAGAATTGTGGCTCCAGTTGGGCAGTGATCTTCACTGGTTTGGTATTTGATTAAGAAATAATGTGTCTGATTCATCTTCCTTCACTCTTGTGACCTTCTACATTTGCATCTCAAACTCTCACTCTTGTCTCAGTAGTTCTTTTATCTCGGCTTTAGCAATCTCATCAACATCATTATCTTCATTCTCACAATCTAGGTTCTAGATCTTGGAATTGTTTAGAGTATTTTCCTTCTCTACCTTCTTTTCCTTCTTCTTCTGTGGCAAACATTGTTGTGCAACACATAAATTAGACACCATGACTGTAAATTTACATTAGCCTTTGGAAATTCCTCCTCCTCCTCATTGCTTAATTCTTCTATCATATTCACTATTTTGGCAAGTTTGCATTGTGGTGAGGGAGGGTTAATATTTCTCAAGAACATAGTCACTTTACGCTAATTCTTGCAAATGGTGAGTTTGTCTATATCTAAATTATGGGTTTCTCTTGCTTGGCCCTAGCCAAGACCTTCCAGATAATAAGTGGTAATCTTTGCATGTGTGCTCCATATTTAACACAATTAATGAAACCAAGAAATGGAATATAACAAATTTTAAAAGTATAGACCATATGATACCACATGAAGTCATCTTTTTTTAATTTTCCATTTTGACTAAGAATGAAGCTTGTTACTAATCCATCAATCCTAATTCTTGATAGGTTATGAATGGGATGATGTTGATACTAGATCCATTGATGAGCATGCCATTCTGGATGATTTGGTCCTTGCACTGAATAGGAACTACTAGAACGATTGATAAAAAAATGGGCTTGGTGGTACTAGCTCTTTTTGTATTCTTCAAACTATTACCTTAAGAGCATTAGCAATCATAGCCACTACTTTAGGTTCTGGTAACACTAGTCACTTGGGCTCAATAATCTTCAATAGGTGATCCAAGCTCTAGTAGAGTGTCTCAAAACTGGATGTGAATCTTGTATAGCATGTCCTCTCTATATCTAGCATCATCATCTTGCACAACAGGTAGATCTTAGGCTACTATATCATCATTAGCGGCCCCCACTTCTATAGGCTATCTAACTGGGGTAAAGCATATAGTGAGTTCTTTTATTCCCATCTAGATCATATTATCATAGGTCTCATAGTACTTACTCTCCCTCTTTTGTGAATGGCAGGTCTAGGGTATTGAGAATATACATACACTCTTGTTCATCTTTTAGATAAGGAATGAATTTATTTAGTAGTTTAATTGTAGGAGAGCACTTTGTATCTCCTCTCAAGTTTTTAGAGATAGCATCTAAGTGATGCCAGGAGGCATATTACATGGTGGATTCCACGCCATAGTGGATTCCGTGAGGTTTTACGGTGGATTCCGTAAACTTTGATTACCGGAGCTCATACACAAAGTGGATTATTTGTGCAAGAAGTCGATGGGGACACCTATCCTTTTCGGGCGTTTCATTAATTCAGTGTGTACATGGGTGATTCCATAGTGGGTGATTTCGTAAAATACATATTAAATTAATAAACATTTATGAGTTTAGAGTGCACACTCGTGATAAATTAAGGTTAGGATTGATTTATTTATGTAGTTGAAGACTGCTAGGTATTCACTTTTTTCGGTTTAATTGTATTATTTTACTAACGATTGTGAATGCTTCAGTTGATGTGTAGAGATAGCAGCAGTGGCGGAGGAAAACATTGGAGGATAGCGTGTATTTGAGTTATCACCTATATTTTGATGGGCGCATACCTTAGGCATGGCGCCTATATTTTGTCGCGTCTATTTATTAAGGCGTTGGATATTTATTTATTATTTTTGTATGTGCATGGGTACACGGTTATGATATTTGTATTTGGACATTGTATTGGGCATGCCTCACTCTTTGGGCACCTGTCCATTAGCTTTAGATATTCACTTTTGTCGGTTTAATTGTATTATTTTACTAACGATTGTGAATGCTTCAGTTGATGTGTAGAGATAGCAACAATGGCAGAGGAAAGCATTGGAGGATAGTGTGTATTCGAGTTATCACCTATATTTTGATGGGTGCATACCTTAGGCATGGCACCTATATTTTGTTACGCCTATTTATTAAGGGATTGGATATTTATTTATTTATTTTGTATGCGTATGGGCGCACGGTTATGATATTTGTATTTGGACATTGTATTGGGTATGCTTGACTCTTTGGGCGCCTGCCCATTAGCTTTATTTCTATTTAGCACTAAAGCAAACTCAAAAGCCAAAAGCGTGCTATTTTGTAACTTGGGCTATTATTTGAGCTTGAAGATGATTAATACATAAAATACATGCTTTGTGGAGCGCTCACACAAGGCATAGGGGGAGATTGCACCCAATTGGTCTCTTGTTCATGTCGTGCATGCTTTCTACCTTGAGTTTTGTGCAAAAAGTAGAGTTATTTTCTTCTTGGGGACCTTCGGATGCTCACTACGCGTGCTTACGGCATCCAATCTGTGCACCAGTAAGTCCATCGGAATTATCTTCTAGCTTTTAATTTCAACTCTTGTTTTTGCATGCTTCTTCTTGCCTAGGAAGACTAATCTATTGTCCCAATACTCTCTCAATCTTGCATTCTACATTCAAGAATGTTGGAGTAGTAGATTGTATTCTCCCCTCACATTCTCTCCTTTAATCACTATAAAATTTACTAGAATATATATATATAGTGAACCCCCTGAGGTAAAACTACAACCAATTTTATTGACACAAATAGCTACCATGCTAGCTTTAGAGGTGTCATAGAGCAGTTGGTAGATCAAGAAGTGCATCTCATAGTCTAGAAACAAAGTGCAAGCATGATATGTGGGGCTATGGAGTGGACTTCTCTATTGCAAGTTCATCATCACTGAGGAATGAAGTACCCTCATGAGATGTACCCAATAACATTGCTCATGCCAAGGACACCATGAAAATATAGACTAGAGATCCTCTAGTGGACTCTAAGAGCACGTGCACATGCAAACCTACGTACAAATAGATCAATGTAGTTGCAAGGTGTAATAGGGTCCAAGTCTAGGTTGTGGTCACCAAGTGTGATCAACTACACCAACTCGATGAGACTTCAAAGTCCTAACATGCTTAGATGTGACACTGTGATATGATAATATCGAAAGTAATATCAAATACAACATGTCAAAAAGGGGCTACCTAAATTATAGACAATCATCGATAATACTTGTTGACAAAAAAGAAAATTCTCATATATTTAAATAGCTCAATTGATATAGTTCACGTAAGGCATCATGGTCTCGCAAGGAGATTATAATAAGAACAAAAAAAACTCAAACCAATGGATACACTCAAAGGTTTAACCACTTGGAAATACAAGGCATAAGCTAGATGACCATGGCTACAAGCATAGTGCTACAATGAAGCTAATTTTGAGTGTATGGAGTTGTATCTATGGGGGTGAATTGGCAGTACTTGTGCCGATTCATAACCTAGGATGCAACCCTCATCTATTGCCATAACCCTCGTCACTTCCTCTCTACTCCTTCTATAGCCTTTGCTACCCACAGTGTCTTGTTGTCCTTCTACTACTATCTTTGACTAGACCACCGCCTTTCATTACTACACAACTACTGTCATCATTAATTACCACTTTAGCTGGAAATTTTCTCTGTCACTTGACATTTCGATTCACGCTCTTTTCTTCATACATACTACTCAATAGCTCTAGGAAACTCTATAGCCTTATGAAAACAAATAGAACTCTCCATTATAAGACCAATAAAATCTAAAGAAAAAGCCTCTCTATCATGAGGGAGAGCTTTTCCCTCTCCATATCATCTTTGTCCTACATGATAGTGGTACTTAATGAAAATCTAGCTCTCTTCTATGGAAAGGGGAATCCTACAAGGTATCCCTGTTTCTTGGGTGATTAACACAAACTATCATAAACTACACATCTCTCCTTTCATCTTTATTGTGAACTTATGCATAAGCAAAACCATCATCAATAACCTTTACCTCCATCTGTATCTCATTGACAAAAGGTTGCCCCAAAGTAACATCATACGAGCATGAATCCTATACAAAAAAATGGCAAACATCCTGAACATCTCCTATAGTCACTCTCATACTCAAACATGTAGCATAAAGTTGTTATGTAGTACTGTTGGCATGCTCAACATCAATAGTCTATTTTTCACTCTCATACAAAATGGGAACAATGACATTTATCTCCAATCCATGATCAAGCAAAGTATTACATGGCTTCTTCATCTCTCCAACCTTAACCATTGTCTCCATGGTCATTTGTGCCCAATGACACTTAGAGAAATGATTGCATGGAGTCATCATAGGTTTATCATCCTCTACATAGTGCACTACTTGCACATCCTTCGCAATCTTCATGCATTTTGTAGCATCCTCAACACAAACATCATAATCACTCTCATTAGCCAGCTCCTCAACAGTATTGCCTTTCATGTTTGGTTCCTCTAAATTTTGAATTACCTGCTCCTTCCTCTTGATTATGTCCATAATCTCCTCATAAAACTCTCTTTTTGCAATGCCCAAAAACTCATCTAGAGTGACCTCAATATCCTTTCTTCTAGCACCTTCTTATCAATGGCTGACTTAATGTTTGATGCATGCTTGTAATCTAGTTGTTTCTTTAGCTTTTCAGTCTCCTTCTTTAATACATCCTTTTTACTATGATCACACCCTAGTCTAGAAGAAGATGATGCAGGCTCACCCCTCTAGTCTTTTTGGAACTACTAGGAGCTCTCTCATCCCTCCTTCTCTTCTCCTCAACAAGCACCTATGCGTCCTGCATTTTTTCTAAATATGCATAGACCAATAACATATCAATAAGAAAGTCACATCGAGTCTCTATTCTGATACTCTTACTTATACAAGACAAGTCAATTTGTTATGCCTTACCCTTATTTGCCATCTACAATGCAAACGACCATAGCTCTGATTTCTTTCTTGTTTCTTTTCAATTTGAACCCCATAGGCAAAAGCATCACGTGAAGTTACATAAGATGTTTGCATAGACATATCTTCAAAAATCTTTTTCATTCCACTCTTACCAAATTTTGGTGCAAAAGGCTACCCTACATGTACGTAGTCTCTTCTAAGGAATGCTGAAGAAGAACTAGCTTGCCAAGAGTCATCTTTCAAAGACACCCTAATATTCATCTTTCGTGTCTTTTACAAGCTCCTCAATAATAACATCCTTATGTGAAACAAGAGCGAGGACAAGAGGTTGACGACTAGGAAGAAGTAAGGAGAAATCATAAGTTGCAAAGCCATCAACTACTCATGCCTTTGTTGTCTTTTAACTAGCTTTGAGAATGCTTCTTGTGCATTAGCCCAATCTACTTTTAGCTCATTTTTGGTGGAATTATCTTTTAAAATTTTCTCAAGCTCTGACTATAGTGGAGGATCCACAGCTTGTAGAAGAAGCAATACCTTTTTGGGAAGTAGAAACAAGTGCTTAGTGGCACAAAGCTAATCATATATTTGTTCAAAATCCCACAGCAACTTTGTAGCTAAAAATTCATTGCCAAACTTTATGACCCACTCCAAGAATGATCATTTTGTTACTCAATCTACATCTTCTAAGGAAAATCCATCTTTCAAATCCTTTTTGAAATCAACCCATGTCAAACCATGAGCTCCATACAAAGTCTGAACGTGATTTTGCAACTCATAAGTCATTACCATGCTAAAATATTGTGGCATCTCATTGACTATCACACTTGCAAACTCAAGCTTCTCCTAGTAAACCTACAAAAACCTAGAGATGTTCTTGCCAGCAAATCATTTCATCTCTCTGATAATAGACTGTAGAGCCCTTGACACAACTTCCTCATGTTGTATATGTTCATATGTCCACATAAAGTCATGGATCTCATGTGTCATACAAATATCTACAACATTGAAATTCCTAAAAGGTTCTGCTTCATGATCCATGCTTCCCATCTTGTTAAAGAATGACATGGCTTTCATAGAGGGTTCGCGAATATGCTAAAGAGTGATCATATGAAGCCACAAAACCACAGAGGAAAAAAAGTAAAGCAAGATAGAAGTTGAAAGATAATTGATGACAAGCAAGAATATTGTACTCTCCAAAGAAGCCTCTAGAGTTGTGGATTGTTTTGACAATAGAAACTTTAGTATGGCATTCCTTTTGCTTCCTTTACTTCAACACAACTTTGATACGCTAAGTAAGATTCTATCACAATGGGGAATTGGATGTACTCCATTGAACTTAAGTTATTCTTGGAGTAAGAGAAAGAGGCGTGATACTTTCTCTTTACGCACATATGCACATCTACAAAGCAAGATTGAGAGGCGGTTGCTTTAGCCTTATTGCTCCACTTCTTTAATACATCTTCATGTGCTTTTAGTGAAGCCTATATTGGGGGGTGACAGCTCTCATGGTAAGGATTACAAAGGTATTAGCTTTTGTTCATATCATAAGAAGGAAGAAATAAGATGAATGAATCATGAGAGTCTAGGAGTACTCTTTTTGTCGCAATTGTCAATCTCTCATGTCCTTGCTATTAGTAGATAGGCATATCCTAATTTCTTTTCAAAGTTTGTTGCTCATGTCATCCTCCTAAAAACACAATGCTCCAGCTCGCTGTTTCTCCACCAAACGTCAGGCCCCTCCAACTCTCTCAGCCCGCACAGTATTGCTATTGCCTTCAAAACTAGCTCTCAATGATGACGTCTCCTCCTGAGATAAGAATACGCTTCTCAACCGCTTCAGCTAAGTAAGATGGCCTACAGTCACCACCTTGATTCCCTCATCGTGAGATGATGACGACGTGTATTATCATCATGTCTTAAGCTTTACAACTCCACCCTTTAATCAGATCACTGAAGCAGCAGCAAATTGCATGTTATCTTCAGGGCTTTCGGCACATGGTCGTCATATATCGATGGCGTCCGAGCTCTCTAAAACGTAGCAGTAATCTCTGTGATTGCCCGTATTCTTAAGGTTGTCGTAGTGAGGATGATTTGTTTTGTTGTCCACTAGGTGGCTTTAGACTCCCTGCAATTTTGATGGAATAGCCTCTGTGCTAAGGATCAGCACACACAGTGATCAGTGATGTTGCTATCATAGCAAGCCATGACGTGAATCACTGTGGGCTCAACAGGTCGTTTCAGCATGCTACAGTCGTGTTAACGGTGGATGAATCTTCCACAGCAAGAAGTGAGGATGGCGATCATCTCGTTTGGCACGAGGCAGTTGCTCAACCCCGCTTTTTCTCTTGCATGATGCAAGCCTCCTCCTTCCATGCGCCGCTAAAGTCGGCTAGCTCAAAGCCACCCACTTTTCTCTTCCTCATCAAAAAGCATGCTAAAAAAGCATGATCTTTTTCTATTCTTGCTGCATCTAAATCGATGTTCATCTCAAGGGAGCCTTAGACTTTGCATCCCTCACGGCCTCCTTAATCACCCATAGTTTTGTAAAAGGCATTACATTGAGCAATTTAATCCAGGTGCCTAGCACTTCTCCTATATGCTTCTTGTATTCCCTCACACAAATACTTTTGTCATTTCAAATCCAAAGCAAGACCCACAATATATCTTGTTGAGTTCGAGACTGGTGTCACATGCCTTTGCACAATCCCCTCAATCTAATGACCTCCAATGTGGCATTGACTAGCAACAAATAACTTCATTCTGTAGAGTAAAATCATTGAATGGGTGCATTACTAAATAATCATCCATTTATGTCCTTCAAAGATGCTCAAAGCACTTGGAACACAACCAAGAAACATTTGATGCCACATTGAATGTCCTCTTTCATCATGTAATATCACATTCTCCTCCATCAAGAACATTAGGTCCATTGTGTGCGAATCCTTATTCTCATAGCTTAGAACATCTATACAATCGATCACACTAAGTGGACCAAAGCAATGAATAGACATGCTAACTTTAGCTACCACTAGACAACTATTATACACTCACTTTTATATTTTTGGTTCCTTAGCTTATGTATTCATACTAGTGCAATAATGTTGTCACGATGTCGTGCATCCACTTGCAAAAGACCTTGGAGGATGGATATATTGAGCTTGTATAATCCACCAAATAGTGAATCAGTTGCAATAATTGTATCACCATAAGAGATATCTTGAATTATACATCAATAAACTTCACAATCAAGCTAATCTTAGCAAGAATAAAAAGTGAAAGCAAAATCTTCTTGGTGTTTGGTACATATGAAGCATATAAAACATAAAAATACTATCATTAATAATAGTGAACATAGTTATGCTAACTCCTTTAACAAGTTAAGAGAGGAGTTATTATGTGATATTGAGTTAGCATGACCTAAATACTATCTACACACATGTCCTAATAAAGTCATATTGAGCTTTTTTCTAACATGTGTGTAGATAGTATTTGGAAATGGTTTTTAGGTAATTTTAAGTGTTTTGATAAATTTTGGGAATGGCAAATTTTTTGTCAAAAAATTTCCAACTTTTAAGCATAATACTTGTTTTAGAATCTAATTTTCATCAAACAGAGTAGAATTTGGTCAAAGTTCCTCTCCAGTCGAATTCTTCAAAGTTTTGGAGATATGGGCTTCAACAATAAAAAATAAAAATTTTTAACACTTTTGTTAAATATATCCTACTTTGGATTCTTCAAAGTTTTGGAGATATGGGCTTCCACAATAAAAAATCAAATTTTTAACACTTTTGTTAAATATATCCTACTTTTTGTGTTTTCTTTTCATTTTTGACAAGTTGCATATGAGTGATGATTTGGGAGGATTGCATCAATTTTGATATGCACTTTTCTTAAAAAACATGCCACTTTTGGAAAAAGTCTATTCTAGATGCCTGAGGCTGTTTTGGCAGAAAATATGAACGAACAGTTATCTTCATCATCTTCTTCTTTCAAAATTCGAGATTGAGACTATGAATGTGATTGTGATCACAATTGGGATTGTGAGCGAGAGTGCAATTAAGAGTAAGATTGTGATTCTTTCATATACATGAAATCAGAAAGGGGGTGGTCGAGAGGTTCGAGCTCCACATCACAGTGCAAGTTTTGATTGTGCTATCTATTGCTCCTATGTTTCCTTCCAACAATAATACAAAATTCTCTTTTTGTCTTTCTACTTACGTATCTCTATCAAAAATTTTGTTGATTTTTATCAAATTGTGACTAGTTGTGTTGTGTATTAGCATGTGAGAGTATTGCTCTGTTAATTACCCTTAAGGGCATGCTTAAGAGAAGTGACTATGTAGAGAAGTAATACAGTTTGTGACACAACTATTAAAATACCATATGTTTGAATTCACGACATATATGTAAGAATCTTGTAAAGAAGGGTTGTAGTTACATTGCACACTAAATGCCCACTCTATATCTTATACAAAGCATTTATAGATTCTAACTTGGAAGTAGAGGCATTTGTAACTAGCCTCTTTGCAACTAGTTTAGGATAGTCCTTAATGGTATGATCTTTTACCTTATAATACTTGTAATAGGTTTTATCCTCATCCTTATCAACCTCTTTTGCTAAATAACATTTGCATCTTTCTTCTTACTAGCACAAAAATAAGCTTTTTCATTAGCTTTCTGACCAAAGGCTTGATCTGTAATATGCATAATGGACATGGTTGTTTGAAATTGTTTTTGCAAGAAGACACAAACTAGCTCATCAAATTAAAAAGTATTCAAAATACCTTTCATCATCAAATGAAAACTAAATGTAAAAATATGTCAAAAATCAAGGAGATCGTTGTGAACCATTTGCACAAGTAAATTGTCTAGCAAAATCTCGTCTATTATAATCAACTACTCCTTAAGATCCTAATTTTTATCCAAAAAAATATCCATGGAGTCACCTTCATCCATAGGTTCACTTTGTATTAGGAAATAGATCTCCTAGTCCACAACTCAAAACCAAAAATACCCAAACAGTTTGTTGATTGATAGGCCCATGGAGCTTGTGAATCTAGAGACCAACCACAAGAAAAAAACAAGATGGCAATAGATAGATTTATGGGGGACGTTCCTAAGGACCTATGTGAATTAAATCATTTTTAAGTGAAGACTAGCTTCATTATTGGCCAAATATTCAAGCGATTGTGTAGAGGTATAGACCCTCATGGATTAATAGAAAAGTGCATTCAACAAGATATTGGAGTTAACCATAGCTATGCAAAGGGGAAGAGAAGAGATGCAAAAGGAGATAGATGACATCAAGGGGCCAGTCTTAAATACTGATTTAGCAAGGTTATCTAATGATTTCTTGTCACATATGGTACAAAGATGATTATTAATGTGCAATCTGGATCTCAAATGTCCACTCTCTTACTAATGGAACTAAGCATTGTACATAGGATCAAAGAGCAATCCAAGAGCAATCCAAGATAACCCTATCAACAAATGGAACTAGGCATTGTACATAGGATCAAAGAGCAATCCAAGATAACCCTATCAACAAATGGAAAAGTATCCTATAGCTTCATAGAGTACTTTGAGCAAGTGTATAAGGCTAATAGCCTCACATCATGCTCTCACTCCCTCAAAGCGGTTCACTATATGTATATCCTCTACATCACATGAGTTCAAGGCTTATTTATAAATATCCTTATCTATGAATTTTTCCTAAATAAGATAAAACCCTTTTCTATTCACTCTATAAATAACCCTTCTATATTACATCCTTTTGTATGTAAAAAATAAATAAAACTGATATTTTTAATATACCTTATTTTGAACCCACATGATGCACATATATATTCATGAGTGATCGCCCCAAGCACACTCTTAAGAGAATAAAATCCTTTGATGTATGCTTAGATAAAAAGAGGAGAATGTGGTTTACATGTCTAGATACTCTCAAGGACCTCTTAGCGTATGTTTTGTAGAGGCAAGGTATGGGGACAATCTCATAATAAGGTTGATCAAATGTAGAAAAGAAAGAGGGAGAGAACATTAAGGATTACATCTCCAAAGTAAAAAGTTTGTATATGGGAATGTCAACCATAGAAAGGCCTAATGCTAAGGCAATAACCAAGGCTTTCATCAAGGGGGTGTTCGAGGTGAGAGTACATAGAAATCCATGATAAACAATTTAGTTGTTTATTTTAGATAGATCCAACATAAGTGGCCTATTAGATGAGGCTATCAAAATAGATGATCTTGATAGGGAGAGAGTAGAGATAAGAGGGGGGCATGATCACAAGCAATCCAACAGAAGTAATGTAGAGTTTAATGCACTCAAGACATGCTAGATTTCTTTAAATAGGAGTAATAAGAGCTTGCAAAACTCATGGAATCCATAAAGCATCCAAGAATATACAAATAAAATACTCAATGCATGCACTATGGTAGAGATAATCTATCATTAGAATATCCCAAACATAGGCAAGTCTACACTGACTATAGTCACTTTGACCATGAGGTAGCTTATTGACAAGCTCCAAGAGGGCCACTCATCTATCTTATATCACACATCAATGTTGGAAATTAATTGAAAAATAGATGAACTTTCTCAAAGCCCTTGCAACTTGGCTCTACGTGCCCCACCTAGCCAAAGATGAAGTGCACCAAGAGAAAATATCAATCCTTCATGAATACTAAGATTTGTGATTCTTATTATAAATTTCCCACCAAGTGATACTCTAGTGTACTACATAGAAGAACCATTGAAACAAGAATAAGAAAATATGAATCCTTGCATCACATATGATGAAGAGAGTAGCATGGTCCTTATGAACTACCACCCTATTCTCCTAGGGGGTCTACCTATAAGAAATTATATATATAATATGTGTTCAAAGGATATTAAGAATACCCTTTATTTTCATGTTATGAGGCCTTAAGATGACCCCTTTTACTTTACTAAAATTACATATTTTTTTCAAATTGTAATTAAAAAATCCATTTGTAAATATAATCCTATAAATTTTACTAAATATAATATCCTTTCTTTTGAACTCACGTGATATCTTACATGTTCTATAAGCTAGACTCCCTTAGCTCTATTCTAGTGATAATGATAAGAAATGGCCGATAAAGAAGCATAATCCAAGCCCATGAGACTATCAAGTGATGTTGGAAGCCTAAGCATGTGTCAATAAAGTGCCCACACTCAAGGACAATGGAGTTAATTAAAGATATGTTGAATGTGGTATAATCCACATATACCAAGATCTCCAAACCACATACATGAGTAGAACAATTGACACATTAGTTCCATTGAGTCTCTCTGAAGTTGAGATGATCAACAAGAAATATACAAACTTAATCCCTACAAACTGTATAACAATAGCTCAAAGTAAGAAAATAGATTTTTCGATACACGATCCCTCCATAGCCAACAAACCTCTTATTTAAACAAAGAGCTCAATGAAGTGAAAGAAGTGTGGTGACATCAAAGTTGCTTTAAAAATGACACAATTACAACATTATCAAAATGCAACTACTTGTAGCATAGAGAGTACCACAGCAATTCTAGAATCAAAAGGACATTAATGCAAAAATACTTGCATCTCCCAACATAGGATATCAACTGGAAGTGATCAATAAGGTCAAGGATTAAGTTAAGGAAGCAAAAGCTGAACTTCAAGAACAAGTGGCAAAGGGAGGAATGCGTGAACTTAGCTTGTCTAGCAATACACCATTGTCAATCCTCATATGTCCTAATACCTTTTGGAGACTTGTCCCTACTAATCAATCTAATCAAGAGGAATGATAAGAAATGTCATTACAATAGTATATCTATACCTAACCATCATTACAACCCTGGCTCAGCAAATGTGATGGTTCCACTAAGAATATTGCTAAAAAGGAATCCATTTCTTTGCAAAATCTTTTAAGGTATGGGTGGAGGGAAATGAAGTAGAAACAACAAAGGAAGCACTACTAGAGCCTCAATATAAGGTATCCCCTAGCCTTACTCCAACACTAACTTTGGGAGCATTAGGATCGAATAGTTCTAATAGGTTCTCAAGTATCACTTTATCCTTCTAATGGAAGCACTAGTGATCTACCAAAGAAGATGAATCATTACCAAAAGATCTAGAATTACCATACCCAATCAACCTATCATTAAAGCTTGTATGGGGCTGATGGTTTCAAGGTTTGCTCATAAGGGGTGCTAAAAGACTGGATAGTTAACATTTTTACTATCATAATCTGCCCGAAGGCTATCCAGAAATCCAGAGGGATTACTAATGCAAGATTCTACTCGTAGACTAGTATGCGGGCCTTGAGATCCAATCCTGAGTCGCGTTGGCCTCTTGTATAGGGCCCGGAAGGCGAGCGATTTACGGCTAGAGCCCCCCTGGCACCCAAGTGTCCTCGTGCTCCAAGTAGCGCTCAATGGAGAGACCTCACATGGCGGGTTCAGTCCACATGCAACTAACAACCCCCTTGGTTAGGGTCAAGCAGACAATTGGGGGTACCTGATGTTGCCTCTCCCTTCAAGCCTTCAACCTAAAGCATTCGTTATCTTTCCATCTTTAGTTCCTTGAGCAAGCAATGCAAACAATGCTCCTAAACTGTTACAAACACAATTAATCTAGTGGTCGTTTATTTGCCCAACTGCTAAGGAGTGAATCCTTATATCTAAATGCATCCAGCATTCGATCGGGGATCAATTGCGACTTGGAAAGATCCCCAAGGGTTTGTTTGTTCACCCTTTTATCCTTGGGTTAGGGCCGTACCCTGTTAACCCAGCTTAACCAACACCTTAGGTTTCATAAATTAAGACAGTGAATCCTGGCGACCATGTCGCTCTAACTTGATTGATCCTTTGCTTACGAGGCAAATACATAACTTCCCTTAACTTGGAAAATCAGCCCAAGAAAGGTGACGTAACAGGATATCTACTCATCCTCTTGCAAGTTAAACTTGCGCTAAAACCTGCCAACCTCATTCCAAGGAATGCCATTTTTTTCTTGTGGATAAACCACAAAGGCATGTGATGTTGCAACTTGTTGCACAAGTGTTGCACAAGTGTTGCACCTAACTCATGGGATCATCTCACCCATTGAAGGGCATTTCCTTGTCAAGGACTTTTGTTTAGACAATATGCAAGGATTAGGGCATCTTCTTACCCAACCCAATCCTAATTGTACTAGGCGTTTGGTCCTAGGGTTTCCAAACTCAATCCAAGTTTTAGCATTAGGTCAAACGATCCTTAGGGTAGAAACCCTAGATCGTTATTTGCATGAGCGTCCAATTGACCCAAGCATTCCGTGAATGTGGGTAGGACCTTAGGGTTTGAGGGTTTCAACTTGGCATTCCAAGTGCGATATTAGGCAGTACTTCCAACGTGCCAAGCCCTAGTTAGTACTTATCATATCGACCAATTATGCCTATACAAATCCCTTGCGGGTTAGGTGATTTAGATAAATTGATCTATTTGTATTGCGACAAGGACGATCCCTACCTAGAGATGGCAAACTTGTTCTAAAGGTGCAAATAGTTGCAACATGCGATTCATGCTTTTAGGTGGCTAAAAGGTTTTGCAATAACTACTTCATTCCTTGCTAAAGTCATGAAGAATGTAAAATTGGAGATTATATTGCATAGAACCTTTAAGATTTACATCAAGGAACTATGCCAACAACCTCTCATTTGATGCAATGGGATTTCATGCTTTGATAAGCCATGCAATCTTTCCTAAATGCAACTTGATGAAATGATATTTGCGCACGATGATTATGTAACATGCGACCCTTAGATACAACATCACAAATGAAGTTCATGCAAGACTAAGGCTAATGTTGAGTTAATCCATTTCCAAACATCCTTTTCATGTGACTTACAAGTCCGTGGTTCCATTCGCATACTATGCAATTGTCCAGGGTTTCGTTATCATGCCGTCCAACGAACGTTAACAACTCTTTCCATGCGAGACATAACAAGTTATTAACTAAACGCGAAATACACTTGTCCCTTCACAGCCAATCAAGGATGCTCTTAACCATTTCATTTTTACAAGCATATGCAACATGCAAGTCCATAGATCCGTTTTTGTGCCCTGCAATGTCTTTTCGGATAACATCCTATGGGTGTTAACGACTTTTCCTCATGCGAATCATTACAAGGAAGATATTGCCTAAAATGTGACATACGCTTATTCTTTCCATGGCCAATCAAAAAATGCACTTAAAATTTTCATCCTTTGCCCCAAGCAATCGGCGTTTAGACTCGTTACTTTGGAAGTGCACCAAAATAGCAACATGCGACTACAAACGCAAGATGAATAAGCAATTTATATCCTTAGCTTTCCTACAAATTTTTAAACATGCCCAAGACGGAAATTACTCCAAGAACCTGGTTATGAGGATTTGTGGTGATGTTCACGTGCAAGTTTGGGGAAGAACCTCCTGCGGGTGCGGCTTGCGTCTTCTTGGGAGCCATTGTTATGCAGCATACTTTGGTTGCATCGGCTTCCCTCGAGTTATACGCATGTCTGAAGACTTACGGTCTGCAAATTTTCTCTCCTGCGTGAGATTAGGCCCTTGGAAGCTTGGATCTTGAACCCCGGGAATGAGATGTATGCACAAGGCCTAAGGAGGCTAGGATTTTTTTTCTCTCGAGGTCAATCCGTGTGCAGAAGCCTTAAGCCTTGCCTTTAGAAGCTTCTAAGAAGCTTCTAGGAAGGTTTTGCTTCCCCAGGAACCATGTGGGGTTAAAGGTAATGATTGAGGGGGGGATAATATTAACGACGACAGAGGGGCAATTATATTGATGATGAGGAGGATCATGATGGCGGCAGCGCGGCTGCATCGGCACAACTGGCGGCGATATTGGTGCTCCTCAATGACAGGCGGCAGACCCTTACAATAGCACGATGGTAGCTATTCCTTCCCTCCCCCTCCTTTCTGTCCACAGGGGAGTATTTTTATAATGCAAGGGGGGGGGGGGGAAGAGAATCCACACACGTGGATCCCCCCCATGCTTCCCTCTTCTCCCATGTATCTCCACCTCAACAAGCTCCCCATAGTCCTCACTTGCTCTTCTCCTACTCCCTCTCCTCCAGCCATGCATCGGTTGGGGGAAGGGATAATTATTAAAAAAATTGACTTAAATTTCATGATTATCCCAATTGCCACTTCAAAAAGGGTGTGCTCCCGCGAGTTTTTACGGTCTTCAACCCTGGCCTCAATTTTACAATGCGGAGGCCTCATTTGTGCGCGTGCGGGGTACGGATTAACCTACCAATAATTTCGATGTGGGAGATAACCTTGCACAGGTTTTATGCGGCATGCGGGGAGTCAAGTTCAATAATAATTTTGAGCAGAAATATTACAAATTCTTAGACTCTTAGGAATCGTCCAAACCCCTAAGTGACTCAGGATGGTCTTCATGAGACTAGGGTATTGTTAGGGGTGGAAATCTTGGAAAAATAAAGGCCTTCTTGCTATTCTTCTATATCAATGGAAGGTAAACACTTGTATAAGAGTCTCTATTAAATAAAGAATCTACTTTTTGAATGATTATTTTCATTATTTGTGTGTTTTGATTTAAGTTACATGAATGAACATTGTGATTAAAAGGATTAATCAAGAAAGCTGATTTTATGTGTAAAACTAAAATGTGTTAAGTAAGTAGACAATTAAAGCCTGAAATTCAAGTTGATTCTTGTGGGAATGGCCAAGACATTCCATTGCAAAGTGGACGCAAGAGAGTCTATGTAGAAAACCTCATGTTATTCCAAAGAGTACTAAGTGGCATCACTTAGAAAAATGGATCACTAAATCGTGCCATTAACTATGTCTCAAGTAGGCATGACCAATATTGCTTGGGTATAGTCACTCCTTAGTTTGATCTCATACAAGTTCTCAGTTTGATTCATCTTCCTTTGGCTAGTGTTAGTAGAAAATTAGTAGTCTCTTTTTTCCTTATGTCAATTTTGATATGATTCATTGCTTCTCTATATTGTTTTGCATGTGCAATTCTTGTGTTTCTTATTTTCTTGCTAGGTGTAGTCATTGTTTTCTTTCCTCCTCCTCTATTTCTTTTTTAGGTATTTCCTAATAATTGTGTTTTCTTGCCAGATTAGTGCTTCATATACTTCTCTTTCCAAGTATTTGAGATGAGTGTATATGCAAAACCATGTTCATGTTCTTAAATATCTTAATGTTAGATGACTTTCCTTATGCTAGTGATATACAAATGAATGTTTTGCTTTCTAACCTCTTTATGGTACTTTTCTCAACTAGTTTTCTTCAATCACAATTTCCACCCTTGCTTACTAGACTTTCTCTTCTTGCTAATGATAATGTAGGTTTTCCTTTCCTTTCAATTTTCCCCTCCTGAAGAGTTATGCTTCTAGCCTTGTAAAGCTTAATGGATTCTTCATCACTATGACCCTACTTACAACAAGGTAGTTGATCTAATGACATGGAGTTATCTAAGTTAAGGATGTGACACCCAAAGAGGATGAAGGGGGTGCATCAAGGAATATAAGAGATGAATCTCTAAGCAATTATCCTTGGAATTCTTGCAATCACTATAAGATATAGGCCTTATACCAACGTTAAAAGCAACGAAAATATTCATAAAGAAATTTTCCCCCGTCGTCGTAAAAAGCATCGTTATTGGCAACGCCATAGAACAGTCAGTGTCAGTGCCATTATTAGCGTCGCTATTTGTGTTGGTATCAGATACTAACGCAAATAACGACGCTGATAATGACTCTTTGCGATGCATTTTACGACGCTAATAGCAACCTGTGTAGTAAATTTGTGACGCTAATAGCGACGGTAACAGGGAAAAAATTTTGTGGTATGTGCTTTATTTGGGCCATATAAAATAGTTTCAGTAATGTGTACAATGCTCGTGTAAATAAACGCAAAGTGTACTTGAATCATCACACTGATACATGAAATAAATACATGATCGCGTAATGAAAGCGACCGGTACAATCATGGCAAGATACTACTACTATATAGAAAATGTCTACATAGATCACTTGACCAAAAAAGAAGGGTATATGAGCTCTAGGGATCCAACGGCGAGCTATAGATCATCGCCATCCGAAACCTTGTCCCATCCAAAGGAGCATCGAACGAACTCTGCAAAAAAAAAAAAACTACACATCAGTCCACCATACAATAATGCATTCTAATTAAACATGGTAACTACGGAAAAGAAAGATGAGTGACTTACAGGGCCACTGCATCCATAAAATCGGTTGATTAATGCAGTGAGACCGTGCCTCTTTGCATATCAAGTCTCAAGATTGGTGGGATCGTGATTTGTAATGGAGTGCTGTAAAGAAAACAAAATACAACTATTAGAAACACGATTTTCAATACAAAGGATATTGCAAAAAAATAAGCAAGCAAAACAAAAGAAAAACTTACAAAGTCCTCCAAATATGTCCTATGGCTGCCACTCCCACCACGCTACACTATATATTTTGTATTGTACATTGAAACACTCAATTAGTTATCGCATATAAAATATAGATACGACAAACCCTAAACATGTCATCACCTTTGGACTACATCCCCTCCAGAATTTCAACTCCTTGGTTGAGACTTCCACCCCTTTGCGAGACACTGTGGTCAAAGCTCCATGCAACCATCGCATTGACGTAAACCATGGCATCTCCTCCATGCCCTCAAGATATCGAATCGGTTGATGGCATAGATTGTTGATACCTAGCAAGCCACGTCTCCATAGAGGCATGGTGCAACATAAAAAAGTGATTCACTTTTTCTTCCATTGCAGTACCCATTCTATTTTCTACCCCATTTCCAACCACCACATCTCCGGTCAGTCTATCATCATCCTTTAGCGACCATAGCATACTATTGTCTGAATCCACCGTTGGTAGCCATTCTGAAATATGCACTAGAACCTTAAACACCAACCAACCTTCAAGCATGCTACCTTCTGGCCGAGCTTGTTGTCGCACAAAGCATTTCAGGGTTTTCATGAAGTGCTCTAAGAAGAACATCCATCGCGTATGGACAGGTCCAGTAATCTCCACTTCATCTACAATATGCACAAAAAGGTGGATTTGTATCGTGAGTATGCTAGTAGATAGGTATTTCTCAAAGAGATAGACCGTCTCCACTACTCCCCGCCTCGCGGATTCAATAGAGAACATCTTAATCTCCTTCTGCAAGATCCATTGCACTAAAGTTGACAACCTGTAAATCGCCCCGCATATTTCTGGAGTAAGGTATCTTGCGATCGTGATCGGTAGTACAAACTGCCACAAATGAGAAAGCATTATGAACAATAACTACACTCCAAATAGCAAAATACGCAGGTCACTTACAATCCATTCGTAGTACAAACCTGACATATCTTATGCCAATCATGGGATTTTAACCCTAATAATTGGTCATCTTTAGAAAATGCAGACCTGAGAGAATGTATCATACTTGACTAGTTGCTTCATAATGTGATATTCTTTAGTGGACAAAACCCAAGGAGCGCGAGGTAGCTACAAGTGACCACCATCAGCACTCGACTACGGCCAAAGCACCTCCATCTTGCCTACCTCCTTCAAATCCATTCGTGCCCCTACAGTTGATAAGGACTATAGGTCACACATTGTAAGAAGTTGAGCACAGACTGAATGGGTTCATGCCATCCATAGCAGGACCGAGCAGAAGATTCATTGGCTCTCGAGTAAAGCCTAGAAAGGTAGAGTCAATGTGGCTCCATGCGTGTGAATCCACTGATATTCATTGAACTCCATCTATGGACCTATTCTGCACATGCCATGTTTTCAAGCTCACCATGCTGGACGTATGAAACATGTGGTTTATGTGGGGGATAAGCAGAAAGTATCTAAGAATGTTTTAAGGGATGGTTTTCCCTTGCACGTCCTTTCGATACCTTTGAGCACCACACTTTGAACATGTCTCCATAGTCTCGTATTCTCCTCAAAATAGTATGCAATCGTTGATACATGCATGGATGCTGTTATAGTCCATGCCAAGCTTTTGTAAAACATGTCATGTATCATCACGAAACGCAGGCATGGTATTTACAAGTGGTAATATATGATACTTCAGTAACCTAAAAAAAATCATAAAACACCTTGAAAAAACACAAATGTTTTTAATGATAGTGCCGAAAAGAAATCAGTGAAGTGTACGTACAAGGTACCTAAACAACTTAGTCACACTCGCATCGCTCCACCTATATTTTGCTTGCATACTTAGGAGTGCAAGTAGTGTCTTTAGGTGAGATACTCGACACCCATCATATAATGGTATGGATGCTTCCTCTCTAAGCGGATCTGAAGTCTTGACATCCATGGGTATCAATGCATCGATCATGGCCTCCATCTCAAGCTCCAAGATTGTAGGTAAGTCTGGAAGGCTATATGTCTCCTATGGTATTGACAGTATAGATTGGGTAGTACCTTCCAAGTGGTGGATTGGCTCAGGCACTCCATCCATTGCACACCCACGAACTCTTCTAATAACTGGCCGCAAAGGGTGTACTCCTCCTTGGGACGAGAAGTCACCTCCCTAGATAGAAAATTTGCCAGCCACACTCAATGTTTTTGTATATGGTATTCAATTAGCTTGCGAATACAATGCATTGATATACACTTTTCTTATCGTTTGCTCAAAATCTGAGATTGCCTGATGAATGATCTCAGATTGAAACTCGCCGAAGCGTCATACGTGTTCTATAGACAATCGATATTTTCATCTAATTGCCAACTTACATTGAGAGCAAGGACATTGGACACGCTGATTAAGATACACCTCACGATCTTGAACATCACGATCTTCATCGTTTTCCATTTTGTCTATGTTACGACAAATAATTTATTTTTGTTATCAATTTTTTTCTTTCTTAAATTGTCTGAGAAGGGATTTCTTCTCTTGTAACTCAACAAAATTAGTGTATGTAAAGTCTCTGCCCACCCACAAATTAACGTATGTCGAAGTGTTTCCCGTCTTGTGATATTGCACCGGACCTCACCACCACTCTCTCTTTGTTTTTTATCTATTCATTCTCTTCTCTCCTTTCATCTCTCTCTCTTTTTCTCTTTCTTTATTATGTTGTATGTTTATTCTCTCTCTCTCGTTCCTTCTTCCTTTTTCTCTTCCTCTCCCTCTCTCATTTCCTTTAACAAAACATCTCTCTCTCTTTACTACCAATTTCCTTTAACAAAATATATATATCTCTCTACCACTACCACTACAATAAACAAGAAAAGAAGAAAAAACAATAATTACTACTACTACTACAGACAAGTAAAGAAAAAAAAAACTACTAGTACTGCCATTACTAAAACAACAATAACAAACAAGAAAACTAAACAACAATAAACAAGGAAACAAAAAAGAAAAACTACTACTACTACTACTACAAACAAGAAAACCACTACCACTACCACTACCACTACAATAAATAAGAAAACAAGAAAAAACAACAACAGTAACTACTACTACTACTACTACTACTACAATAACAACAAATAAGAAAAAAAGAAAAAAATACTACTGCTACTACTACTAGAACAACAACAAACAAGAAAACTAAACAACAATAAACAAAAAAAAACTACTACTACTAGTACAACAACAAACAAGAAAACTACTATTACTACTACTAGTACTACTACTTCAATTAGGACTATGATGACTACGACCATGACTACGACTACAACAACAACTTTCTCTCTCTACCACTACCACTACCACTACCACTGCCACTTCCACTGCCACTGCCACTACCACTGCCACTACAATAAACAAGAATAGAAGAAAAAACAACAACAAACAAGAAAAGAAGAAAAAACTACTACTACTACAACTACTATAACAACAACAACAAACAAGAAAAGTAAACAATAATAAACAAGAAAAGAAAAAAAAAATACTACTACTACTACTACTACTACTACTACAAACAAGAAAACCACTACTACTACTACTATTACTACTACAACCACAACTACGATGACTATGACTACCACAACAACAAACCACTACCACTACAATAAACAAGAAAAGAAGAAAAAAAAGTAACAACAACAACAACTACTACTACAATAACAACAAACAAGAAACAAAGAAAAAACTACTACTACTAATACTACTACAAACAAGAAAACTAAACAACAATAAACAAGAAAAGAAAAGAAAAACTACTACTACTACTACCACTACTACAACAAATAAAAAACCTACTATTACTACTACTAGTACTACTACTACCATCACGACTATGATACTATGACTACGACTACGACTACCACAACAACAAACAATAAGAGAAGAAATTAGACAACAACAACAACAACAACTACTACTACTACTACTACTACTACTACTACTACTACTACTACTACTATGACTGCCACAAGAACAACAAACAAGAAAATAATAAATTAAACAACCACTACCACTACCTCTATCGCTACCACTACCACTTCCACTACCATTACCACTACCACCTCCACCACCACCACCACCACCACAAACACCACTACCACTACCACTACCACTACCACTACCACTACCACTACCACTACCACTACCACCACAACAACAACAAACAAGAAAATAAGAAATTAAACAACGACTACCACTACCACCACAATAACAACAATAAATAAGAAAAAAAGAAATTAACGACTACGATGACTAGGACCACGACTACAACTACCACAACAACAACAAACAAGAAGAGAATAAATTAAACATCAACTACTACTACTATCACTACCACTACCACTACTACTACTACGACTACCATAACAACAACAAATAAGAAAATAAGAAATTAAACGACAACTACCACTACCACTACCACTACCACTATCACAACAACAACAAACAAGAAAAAAAGAAATTAAATAACAACTACCACTACCATTACTAGGACTACTACAATAACAACAAACAAGAAAAAAAGAAAAGAAGAAATAAAACAACAACAATAATAACAACAACCTCTCTCTCCCTCTCTCTCTCCCTCCCTCCCTCCCTCCCTCTCCCTCTCCCTCTCTTTCTCTCTTTCCCTATTATGTTTAATTTTTTCTCCCTCTCTCTCTCTCTCTCGTTCCTTCTTTCATTTTCTCTCTTCCTCTCCCTCTCTCAATACACATGATTTTTAACAAAAACAAGTTTTAAAAAATAAAAAAAACAAAAACAAATAAAGAAGGAACAATGAACTCACCGTAAAGGCCCGAGGATGCATTTGGGGGCTCCTCTTCGCCCTCCGTACACTTCCTCCTCTTCTTCGCGAACGGCAGCGATGGTGGTGAGAAGCTTTCCTTCTCTCTCTTTCTCTCTTTCTCTCCCTCTCGCTCTCAAATGCAAGATGGAGTTCGCTCTCTCTTTTGTTTGTTTTTGCAAAATAACGCGCTCAGGTTTCGGCCCGCGTTTTTTCGTCTGAGCACTGTCGTATTTGCATTGCATTTGCAATGCAAATAGCGACGCCGCTATTTTGCGTCGGAAAGTGCCGTTGCTATGCCTCCGTATCCTTGTAGTGAATGTAGTGTGAGATAGGAAGTCCTAGACCATTATTCCAATTTTTACTAAAAAAATAGTGGCTTGTCTCTTGCTATGTCTCTTTGCAAAACCAAGTTAACCCAAATGGTGTATGAGTAGCTCTCACAGGGCATCTTGTTTTGGGGGGTGTATAGCTCACTTAGAGTTCTCCTAGCCTTGGTTGTTCTATTTATGTATCTAAATTTCTAAACTCTTGAGGTCATTCATGGAAATACTTAAGACAGAACTCAAGACAAGTTGATGTCTTATCTAGGATTTCATATATGCCTTTGTGTCTAGTGTCACTACCTATCTTGACTTTAGTAGGTGAACATGTCAAATTCTCAAGATTAACTTTTTCCTAGGGGATGGCCGATAAGCTTTGAGTCCTCATTTAGAACCTTCTCCACTAAAGATGATGGGGTCACTCATTGGCTTGTGATGTACTTAGGCTTGAACCCGAAGGGCTCTTAAGGTAAAAAAATGTTTACCTAGGTCAAGTGTTTGGCATTGTTTATTTGCTTCTTAAGAGAATCTTGCAATTTTGGCTTGTCCTTCCTTTAATTTCCTACTGTGATTTGATGGACCCTCATGTGCCAATGCACTTGTTTGTGTGCCTCCCATGCCTATTTGAACCTAGCTCACAATTTTAGGTCTTTATATTCGATTATATTTGTCTCACCTATGATAGGTCATTTTGTAGTTTTGTGATCCTTCACATGAAGTGATTGTCCTTTTAAAAAGTAGGCAACTTTGATGTGTAAAATTCTGAGCTAGTAAGTTTTTTCTTTTTCATTAAATTTCTTTCATATGATCTCATCTCCCTCCTTCATACACGGGTCTGATGGTAGCCATAGCACAAATCAATTATAGTGAAAAAACATGCCCTTTTCAACTCATCCAGCAAGTCATCGATCCATGGGATGGGGTAGGGGTTCTTCACTTTGATTTTTTTCAAGCCTCTATAGTAGTCGATGCACATGCAGAAAGAGCCATATTTCTTCTCAACTAACAGCAAGACACAGGATGCATAAGGGGAATAACTCGGTTCAATGAAACCCATTTGACTTTCTTTGCAACCTCTTCATGTTCACACTTGGAGAGTTTGTAAGGTTGCTTGTTTACTAGCTTGGAATGGGCATCTAAATCAAGTGGAAGGTCCACTTGCCTCTTAGGGGGGAGGGTTGTAGGTATCTGAAATAGATCAATGTACTCTTCAAGTAAGGCAATTAGATCAACCAATGCCACATAATTTTCAGCCAACCATAAGGAAACTATGGAGCATAAATGTGTGTTGATTTCTTCCTCTCCATTTGCTGCTTGGACCTTCAAGGGATGGTGTAATTCCATAGGGGTGCCTTTAAATTGGTCAATTGTTGATTTATTAACAAAATTGTAATTACTACCACTATCTAGAAGGATGAAGACACTCTCCCCATGGATACTACCTTGAATGCGCAAGGTGTTAGGGCTCGAAGAACCCGTCCAAGCATCCAAGGAGATGGAGCAAAGGAAGCTGGTAGTCGGGTGGATGTCAAATGAAGTATCTAGGATGGAGAACCGCCTGGATCACAAGGAAACCCATCCTCCTGTCATAAAACTACTCATGATCCACATCCTCAACATGCTCCACATGGTCAGTGGGGTTAGGTCAGCCTCATCATTCTACCAATCTTCCATGACATACATTCTATGAACCTTGACCTTAGCTGTCATGTAAGGGTACTTGGAGGCATGCTCAACTGTGTACTTATCCCCACATTTCAAGAATAGACATTTTTCCTTTCGTTCCTTCACAACATCTGATGAAATGAAAAGTTGGTTGTTGTAACCATAGGAAGGTGATGTAGTGGATTGTTTATTTTCAACATACTTACTCTTTGCATTCGATCCAAATGATGTCCCCAAAGTGCCTTATTTTCTTTCAGCATGGAAGGTGGGTATTTTGGGGTTGTTATTAGGCATAGAATTGCCACAGGAACCACCTCCATATGGAGTTGATCTTGAAGGGATACGCGGTCATCCATAACCTTGCTGAAAATTTTCATTCTTACAGTACTTTCTTGCATATCTCTTAGTCAATTCAATTGCTTCAAATAGTGTGGTAGGATTTTGGGCAATGACATATGCTGATAGACTAGGTTCCAACCCATAGATATAGTTATGCAATTTAGCATCATTGCTAATTCTCTCCACATACATAGTCAAGTTCATAAGCTAATTTGTGTACTCATGCACTGTGAGATTATGTTAGTCAAGAGTGTACCATCCTCTTGCCAACCACACTTTTTCCATAAGGCACACAAATACTTGAACCATATGCATCATTTAAAGTCTTCCCAATTAATCAACCAATGATATCTCTCGATTGATATATTGTTACCATATGTAGGTAAATCCTTCCAAGTGAAAAGAGGCAAATATAATTTTCTAATCATCGGTGTGGGGAAGGATATTGAAGTAGGAATCCAACTTGGATGTCCATTCCTCCAAGTCTAATGGTGAGGGGGATTACCCATTGTCCTTAGTGAGGAGAATCTTGTCACACAGATCATGAGGGCCTTGTTACCCATGAAACCCTTGCTATCCGTACATCCCATGATGTCCTTACATACCTTGCTTCCCATACATACCAAGTGGTGCATTTATCCCATGCTACCCATTATAGCCATGTTGCCCATTATTACCATGCTGCCCATGATTTCCATGCTTACCGTTAGTACCATACTATCCATGATGGGGCTAATTCATATAGATTCCTTTGGAGCTCCTAGTTGGAGAGTGGGGGAGATTCTACCAATGGTAGGAGAGGGCCTCTGTGGGGGGTTGGCTACATGGTTGATTGGGGAGCTCAATAGAGACTCATCGTCATGCACATGAGAGGGTTCACCAACCTCATAGGTAGAAGGGGGAATCCCTTTAGATCCAAGGATGCCTTGTGGGCCATATAGTGGTTCTAGTGGTGGTAGGCATCTAGACTCACGCATAGGTTCATTTTCATTCTCTAGGGATGAAGCTACAACTAGTAGAGCAACAAGAGTAGTGAGGTGCTCCAAGGTTTTTTTATTTTTGGAGTTTGAGAGGGCCGTTTGCTCAATTTCTTCATCAAAATTAGACATCATTTGGCAGTCGTTGGTGGCCATGTCATTATCCCTTTCCATGTGAAGAAGCTCATGCTGAAATAAGGTGTGGTTGAGTAGGTGCTATAGGGATCCATATTGGGCATTTCCTCATACATATCATTGTGGTAATCTTTTGCGAAGCTAGTTTCTTTCTATCATGTGGCCATTGATGGTTCAGTACACCCAGAGAATAGTATGCCTACTAATTTCCATTATTTGAGTGATGTGAAAGAGTTACACTAATGATTTTGTTACTAAGGCCTTGCATATCAAAATCAACTAGGAGGCCACCCTACCATCTATGATCATGGTTGATTCTTACTATAAGAAAATTGACCTATATGTGGCTGAATCTTCTAGCCACCTTGATCTTAAAAGTGGCCACCATTAATAATAATTAATCAATCTTCACTCTCACTTTCCTCCTAGCACTTGGTTGTTTGGCCCTCTTCCCCTCAGACTTAGCCGCTTGGTCTCTACACCTCTTCTACTTCACTGCCATGTGCCTACCTCATCCCCCCTTCACCATGTAACTAAGTCTAGCATACTCAAGTGACATCTCCCTCCCCCATGCACAATCGAATAATGCCATTATTAAGGGATAAATAACCCAATAATGATTGTTGGAGCATTCACTCCATTACATCACTGAACAACCACATTTTTAAAAAAAATGGAAAATTTAAAATAAAAATATAGCCTATCAAAATGATCTTTAACGGGCCACAAGGCCCTCCTACATGGCCGCCACCTCGAAATTGGCTTATAAGGTTGTGGCAAGCCGCATCAGCCACCACCATCTTGAAAAATTGGCCACATTCACTCTCCTTCATTTGGCCTTCTCCTCTAATTTCCTTTGGCTCCTTGATAACACTTAGAAACAATGCCTAATATTGCAAAACTTTTTATCAAACTTGTACACAATTGGTACATTGTTACCAACTTTTTACATTAATTAATGTAGATGCAGTGTTCATTGTTGCTGTTTTTGGAGGATGTGTCTCGACCAGGAGATGTCGATACAAGGAAGTTTTTGTATGGGAGAAAACATGTGTTATAGATAAAATTTGATAGATTTTTTTAGTGAATCTCAAGCATGACCAATCGAAAATTTTCCATAGGTAATTATTATCATCTAGAGAAGATAAGATTTTTTCTTCTCTCCCTTGATTCCCCTCTTTCCAATACCAAATTTGATTTTTATTTAGTGAAAAGAGTCAAATCTAGGAGCTTTGTGGTGGTTCAGCACATCACTTAAGTAACACTTGCATGCCCTTCGTAACCCGCAATGCAAAGCATAGTTCATTTGGGAGTAGTTTCAATGTCAGTGAATTGCAATGTGCTAGCAATCTTTGAAGCTCTCTAGAGAAGTATGGAGCCACTTGAAGATGTGATATCACTTGCACTTGTTATGCTATTTTTCTATTCACTAATTGGACTTCAGTTATTTGGGTCAGATCTTGCATATAGGTGTGTAAGCTAGATAGATGGCCAAATGTCCTACCCTGTAATATATTGTTCACATTTTTGAGATAGAGGACTTAAGTGCCCAAGCAATTAAGTATGCAAGAAAATAGTCCAAATGGTGGTTTGCAAAACGTTTCTACATCCTGATGTCGTGGGCCCGTATGAATACATTTTTATATGGGATGAAGACCTTTGTGTCGACAACTTTAATATTGAAATGTAAATAGAACTTGTTAAAAAGTATGGCCTTGAGATATCTCAACCTGCTTTAGATCCAAATCATAAGGTGACATGGAGATAATTAAGGTGTGTTAATTAAGCATGTTGAGATATCTCAAGGTTGTACTTTTTGACAAGTTCTATTTACATTTCAATATCAAAGTTGTCGACACCAAGGTCTTCATCCCATATAAAAATGTACTCATATGGGGCCACGACATTGGGATGTAGAAACTGTTTTGCAAACCACCATTTTGACTATTTCTTGCATACTAAATTTCTTGGGCACTTAAGTCCTCTATCTAAAAAATGTGAACAATATATTACAAGGTAGAACATTTGGCCATCTATCTGGCTTATACACCTATATGCAAGATTTGACCCAAATAACTGAAGTCCAATTAGTGAATAGAAAAATGGCATAACAAGTGCAAGTAACATCACATCTTCAAGTGGCTCCATACTTCTCTAGAGAGCTTCAAAGGTTGCTAGCACATTGCAATTCATTGACATTGAAACTACTCCCAAATGAACTATGCTTTGCATTACAGGTTACGAAGGGCATGCAAGTGTTACTTAAGTGTTGTGCCGAACCACCACAAAGCTCCTAGACTTGCCTCTTTTCACTAAATAAAAATCAAATTTGGTCTTGGAAAGAGGGGAATCAAGGGAGATAAGAAAAAGTCTTATCTTCTCTAGATGATGATAATTCCCTATGGGAAATTTTTTGATTGGTCATGCTTGAGATTCACTAAGGAAATCTATCAAATTTTATCTATAACACATGTTTTCTCTCGTACAAAAACTTCCTTGTATCGACATCTCCTAGCTGAGACACCTCCTCCAAAAATAGTAACAACGAACACTGCATCTACATTAATTAATGTAAAAATTTGCTAACAATGTGCCAATTGTGTGCAATTTTGCTAAAAAGTTTTGCAATATTAGGCATTGTTTGTAAGTGTTGTCAAGGAGCCAAAGGAAAATAGAGGAGAAGGCCAAATGAAGGAGAGTCAGTGTGGCCAATTTTTCAAGATGGTGGTGGATGATGCAGCTTGTCACAACCTTATAAGCCAATTTTGAGGTGGCGGCCATGTAGGAGGGCCTTGTGGCCCATTAAAGATCATTTTGATAGGCTATATTTTTATGTTAAATTTTTCTTTTTTTAAAAAAATATGGCTACTCGGTGATGTAATGGGCTGAATTCTCCAACAATCATTATTGGATTATTTAGAACTTAATAATGGCATTATTCGATTGTGCATGGGGGAGGGAAATTTCATTTGAGTATGCTAGACTTAGTTACATGGTCAAGGGGGGATGAGGTAGGCAGGGCAGTGAAGTAGAAGAGGTGTAGAGGCCTAGTGGCCAAGTCTGAGGGGAAGAGAGCCAAATAACCAAGTGCTAGGACGAAAGTGAGAGTGACAATTGATTAATTATTATTAATGGTGGCCACTTTTTGGATCAAGGTGGCGAAAGGATCCAGCCACATATAGGTCAATTTTCTTATAGTAAGAATCAACCATGATCATAGATGGTAGGGTGGTCTCCTAGTTGATTTTGATATGCAAGGCATTAGTAACAAAATCATTAGTGTAACTCTTTCACATTACTCAAATAATGGAAATTAGTAGGCACACTATTCTCTGGGTATATTAAACCATCAATGGTCACATGATAGAAAGAACCTAGCTCCGCGCAAGATTACCATAGTGATATGCAGGAGGAAATTCTCGATAGGGATCCCTATAGCACTTACTCAACCACACCTTATTTCTACAAGAGCTTCATCACATGGAAAGGCATAATGACATGGTCACCAACCATTGCCAAATGATGTCTAAGTTTGATGAAGAAATTGAGAAAATGACCCTCTCAAACTCGAGAGATCAACAAACCTTGGAGCACCTCACCACTCTTGTTGCTCAACTAGTTATAGCTTCATCCCAAGAGAAGGAAAATGAACATATGCATGAGTCTAGATGCCCACCACCACTAGAACCACTATATGGCCCGCAATGCATCCTTGGACCTGAAGGGATTCCCCCTTCTACCTATGAGGTTGGTGAACCCTCTCATGTGCATGACGATGAGTACTTGTTGATCTCCCCAATCAACCATGTAGCCAACTCCCCATTGAGGCCCTCTCCTACCATTTGTAGAATCTCCCCCACTCTCCAACTAGGAGTTCCAATGGAACCTATATGAATTAGACCCATCATGGACAGTATGGTACTAATGGCAAGCATGGCAATCATGAGCATCATGGTAATAATGGGCAACATGGCTATAATGGGTAGCATGGGATAAATGCACCACTTGGTATGTATGGGAAGCAAGGTACGTAAGGACATCATGGGATGTATGGACAACAAGGGTTTCATGGGCAATTAGATCCTCATGATCTATGTGACAAGATTCACCTCACTAAGTACAATGGGCAATCCCCCTCACCATTAGACTTGGAGGAATGGACATCCAAGTTGGAGTCCTATGTCAATATCTACCCCCACACTGATGATTAGAAAATTATATTTGCCTCTCTCCACTTGGAAGGATTTACCTACAGATGTTAACAATATATCAATGGAGAGAATCATCAGTTCATTAATTGGGAAGACTTTAAATGATGCATATGGTTCAAGTATTTGGGTGCCTTATGGAAAAAGAGCGGTTGGCAAGATGATGGTACACTCTTGACCAACATAATCTCACTGTGTGTGAGTACAAAAATTAGCTTATAAATTTGACCATGTATGTGGAGAGAATTAGAAATGATGCTAAATTGCATAACTATATCTATGGGTTGGAACCCAATCTATCAACAGATGGCATTGCCCAAAATCCTACCACACTATTTGAAGCAATTGAATTGACTAAGAGATATGAAAGGAAGTACTGTAAGAATGAAAATTTTTAGCAAGGTTATGGATGGCATCGTATCCCTTCAAGATCAACTCCATATGGAGGTGGTTTTTGTGGCAATTTTATGTCTAATAACAACCCCAAAATACCCACTTACCGCACCTTCCATGTTGAAAGAAAATAGGGCACTTTGGGGACATCATTTGGATCTAATGCTGAGAGTAAGTATGTTGAAAATAAACAACCTATTGCATCACCTTCCTATGGTTATAACAGCCAAATTTTCATTTCATCAGATGTTGTGAAGGAACAAAAGGAAAAAGGTCTATGCTTGAAATGTGGGGATAAGTACACGGTTGAACATGCCTTCAGGGACCCTTACATGACAGCTAAGGTCAAGGTTCATAGAATGTATGTCATGGAATATTGATAGAATGATGAGGCTCACCTACCCGTTGACCATGTGGAACATATTGAGGATGTGGATCACAAGTAGTTTTATGACCTAGAGGATGGGTTTCCTTTTGACCCATGCAGTTGTCCATCCTAGATACTTGATTTGACATCCACCCAACTACCACCTCCCTTTGCTCCATCTCCTTGGATGCTTGGACGGGTTCTTGGAACCCTAGCACCTTGCACATTCAAGGTAGTATCCATGGGAAGTATGTCTTCATCCTTCTGGATAGTGGTAGCACTCACAATTTTGTTAATAAATCAACAATTGACTAGTTTAAATGCACCCCTACGGAATTACACCACCCCTTGAAGGTCCAAGTAGCAAATGCAGAGGAAGAAATCAACACACATGTATGCTCCATAGTTTCCTTATGCTTGGCTATGATTTGCACTATGGCTACCATCAGATCCATGTATGAGGGAGGGAGATCAGATTAAATTTCTTTCATGAGATCATTTTCTAGTGATTCCTTTTGGGTTGACCCCTACCACATTTTAAAGCCTCATGAATAAAATTATTCAACCCTTTCTATTCAAGTTTGTGCTTGTTTCCTTTGAAAACATCCTCATTTATAGCAAGTCACAAGAGGAGCACTTGGCATATGCCAGAAGGGTGTTTGACATATTGAAAGAGCATCAACTCTTTGCTAAGGAGAGCAAATGTATCTTCATGCAGACATCTGTGAAGTACTTGGGACACATTGTGAGCAAAAATGGCATATAGGCTGACCTAAAGAAGGTAAAATGTGTTACGGACTGGCCCACCCCATGCACCACCACTTCATTACATGGCTTCTTTGGTCTCTCTTCATTCTATAGACACTTCATTAAGCACTAGGCCACCATTGCAACACCTTTGACTAATTGATTAAAAATGAAATCATTCTTTTGGGATACCACTCTTGACCAAAGCTTCAAGCAATTGAAGGAAATGCTTACTTCTGCCCCCATCCTTGTCTACCCTCACTTCTCTAAGATGTTTACCACTCAATGTGATGCTAGTGGCAGAGGTATTGGTGCACTATTTTAACAAGAGCATGGTGTGATTGCATTTGAGAGCCCCAAGATTGATGATAAGGAGATGTAGATGAATGTGTATTACCAAGATATGTTAGCCATCCTCCATGCTACCAAGAAAGGGCACCACTATTTCTCACACTCGGGTCAAAGATAATATAGTGGTTGATTCACTCTCTTGGATGTGGGCATGCAGAGTATCCTCTATTTTAGAGTTGCATAGTGATTGGATTGAAGAGCTTCAAGAAGCTTATTTGTTAGATGATAACTTTAGCCACATCTTCTAGAAATTACAGCATGGGGTCATGGATGAAAACTCCCAATATCAGCTCAAGTATGGCTTTTTATCTGGTCCCATGGCAAGATCGTCATCCCACACACTTCTCCCTTCACACAAAAGATCATGTGAGAGATGTATTCTTACCCCACTACTAGTCATTTGGATGTTTTTAAAATATATGATAGGATTTCCAAGAGCTTCTATTGGAAAGGCTTATGGAGGGATGTTAGGAACTTGGTGACCAAATGTACCCCATGCTAACAAAACAAGGACAACACACTTAGGCCCATTGGTCTCTTGCAGCCTCTCCCTATTCCTAAAGGGAAATGTAATTATATCACAATGGACTTCATCACTGACTTTCCCATGACCAAGAAAGGTTGGAAGATTATATATGTGGTAGTTGATCACCTCAGCAAAGCTGCATACTTTATCCCCACTAAGACCCAATACATTGCCTCTCAGGTGGCCACTCAATTTATGGAATATGTCTTCAAGCTGCATGGCTTACCACAAGTCCTAGTAAATGATTGGGATGCAATGTTTATGAGAAACATTTGGCAAATAGTTTTCACATCTATGGATACCAAGCTTGCTCCATCCATTGCATACCACCCTTAGACTAATGGCTAGACTAAAAGAGTAAACAAATGGCTTGAGACATATTTGCAGTACTTTTGCGATCATGTACAACATAGTTGGGATATGTGGCTCCACTTGGTTGAGTTTGTCTATAATAACTCCACCCACTCTAGCATTGGGGTTTCCCCTTTGAGGCATTATATGGGTATAAGGCCCCCCTCCCTACAATCTTATTCAATGATAAGATCAACCCTTAGAGTCAAACAGAGTTGGATCGCATGAAGACCCTACGTGAAAAATGTAAAGTGAATCTTCAAAATGCACAAATCCACATGAAACTCTATGTTGATGAGAAAAGAAGGTATTTGGAGTTCTAGGAAGGGGAACTAGTCCTCTTGAAAGTGCCTAAGTCCTGCTACTCCACTCTCAAAGAGGGCAACAATAATAACAAGCTCGCCCACCACTTCTATGGCCCCTACTCGATCCTAAAGAGAGTTGGCGACTTGGCCTACTGACTAGAGATTCCCCCTACCACCAAAATCCACAATGTGTTTCATGTCAGCCAGCTAAAACCCTTCATTGGCACCTTAGTGGACTATGTGGAAGCACTTCCTCCCTTAGATGAAGAAGTATCATTCATTTTATCCCTCAGGTAATCATTAGGTAATGAGATAAGCAATTAAGCTCTAAATCCATTAAGAAGAACCTCATCAAATGGCAAGGTCTACCCTTGGAAGAAGTCTCCTAGCACCCAACCACCATTATCAATGAATTTCCTCACCTCCAAGAGGCCTAATGGGCTAAAGACTAGCTAGTTATGCTTCCGTTTGAAAACCCTTACCTGCAGATTGCACACCATTTTAGAAAAAATTGTAATTTTCCAAATCTTAGGAATGTGCATCATACTTGGACTGAAATTATTTGTCGTAAGTTCCATTTCGACATGTGGCATGCCCCATTTTGAATAGCCTACCAAAATTTATGGTAATTTGATCTCATAGCCTCTTGAGGCCTTTCATGGACATCATGTTATCCCTAGTATTTACCCATCCATTTTTATTGTAATGTGGCTTAGAGTAGTACTCTACACCCCACTCCCTAAGCCCACCCATAAATCCCCCCTAGTTCTCTTTGTTTTTTAGGGCAAAAACCTTTAGGGCAGGGCTAGATTGTAACGAGTGGCACACATAGAAACTAGGGGTTAAACATTAAGTCACATTGACCAAGGTATATAAGGTGTAAGAGTCCCAGTCTAAGACAACTAGTTATTATCAAGAACATACTCTTCACCCTCAACTTTAGCTTCCATGGATTCCTCCTTTCTCCCATCTTTACTCTATTTCTCTCTCCTCTTCTAGTATTCCTTTCTCTTCTTATTGCTCTCTTTCTCTATCTTCAGTTCTTTCTCCTCTCTCCTCCCAGCTTCATTCATTATAGTTCTAGTGCATAGAGAGATGGTGCATGTCATTATGGTGGGCAGTTTGGCCACTTTGAGAGAAAGTACTGTCATGAAAAATGATATGGTTAGAGGTTGAGGAAGGACCCAGTTCGCACACTATGCAAGTGGATATAGTAGTGGTGGCTATGGTTTTTAGAGGTGGTTCATCACCTAGAGGTCATCCCTTTGCCATGGAGCATGTACTTGGTAATATGACACACCCTCCTAGAGAGGATGAGGGATTTTTGGATTCAAGTGCTACAAACCATATGACTCACTATGTGGAATAGTTTTATAGAAAGCAATAAATACAAACTGAAGACTATATGGCTACAAGAGATGACACGTTGCATAAGAAAAATCATATTGGGAGTGTGCCTTTGGTGACTCAAGATGGGACTAAAAAATAAGCTTGGGGATGTCTTCTATGTGCCCACCATCACTAGAAATTTGGCTTCACTTGGTCAAATGTTTGATCACGGATTATAACTAAGGTCTAATAAGTATGGACATTTCATTGAGGAGTTCCACAATGGAAGACACGGTAGACTTATTGCTCGTGATCAAAAGAAAGACAAGTTATTTGCTTTGGATGTAATAACTCCCACCATTCACCACTATATGTGTGTTGAGATAAGACATGGACAATCTAAACATGTAGAACTATGGGATAGAAGGATTGGACATGTGAATTTGCAAAGAATTAAACACATGCAGTCTAGACAAGTGGTTTGTGGGCTTCCAAGGTTTGGAAATGTAAATTATGATCATTTATGTGGGGCTTGTTAGTTTGGCAAGAAGTCTAGACTCCCATTTTCCAAGAGGGGGAGAGTGAGTAACTATCCTTTGGAGATTATACATTTTGATCTTTGGGATCCATATTAGAATGTCTCTTTGAGTGAAAAATGTAGATTTTATATCACTTTCATTGATAACAATAGGATGACATGGATGTATTTTTTTGCAACACAAAAGTGGAGCATTTGGAAAGTTTCTGGAGTTAAAGGCTATGGTAGAAAAGTGATTTGGGGGATACATAAAATGATGGTGGAGAATATATGTCAAATGAGTTCTCCTACTATTTGAGAGACAATGGGATCGAAAGAAAAGTCACTTTATAGGTATACACCACAATAGAATGGTGTTGTAGAAAGAAAGAACAAGATTATTGTAGAAGTAGCAAGGTCAATGGCCCATGACCTATTGGGCTAAGGTAGTACATACTAAAGACCATAGTATGAACAAGACATATGAAACTTTGACACATCATATATCTCCATATGAGAATATGTATGGCAGGAAACCTATAGTTTCATACCTTAGGGTGTTTGGTTGTGTATGTTGTGTACATGTCCTTAATAATTTGAGGAAGAAGATGGAACCAAAAGCTATTAAATGCAGTTTTCTTGGGTATCCAGATGAGAAGAAGGGCTACAAATGTTATGATCCTATTAATAAAGAGGTTCACATGAGCAAGTATTTGAGATTCAATGAGTATGAGTCTTGATATTGGTTGAAAGTTGCAGTTGACATGGATGTCTATGAGTGTAGTGATGATGATGGGTATGTGAAGAAATTGTATTAGATAGTGATCAAAGAAATTAGTGTTTAGGATATGTCTAGACCTAAAGACCATGAAAAAGGTAGTGGTAGTTATAGTCCATGGAGTGACAGGTTAAGGAGTACACAAAATATAGTAGAGATTGAACAAGGGTAGAAGCCTATGGGTAAAAGTTCTAAGGATGAGTCTAAAGATGATGAGTTTGGCATACCACATGTAAGAGTTCCAAGGATTAAGAGTGTAATAAACTATGTTCCACCACATAAACAAATGGTTGAGACAACATCTAGTGCACTACAGTTGAGGAGATAAGATAGAGTAAGGAATGAAGTTGATAGATTGACATGTTATGGCTTCATGAAGATGCATTATGCATACATGGTATTGTATATTCAACATGTTGAACCCACTTTCTTCAAAGAGTGAAAGAATTCTATGGATGAAGAGATGGATGTGCTGATAAAGAAAAAGAAATGGGATCTAGTTGAGTTTCCTTATGGCAAGAAGAAAGTTGGTTGCAAGTGGCCACATAAATTCAAGTAAAATTTTGATGGTTCATTAGAGACATACAAGGCAAGGTTGTTGCAAAAGATTATGCTGAAATGTATGGTTTGGATTATAAAGAGACATTTAGTCTAGTGGCTAAGATGACTTTATTGAGATCAATCATTGCACTGGCTTTTATCTACGACTGGGAATTATACGAGATGGACGTGAAGAATCCTTTCTTAAATGGTACATTGGAGGAATAGATATACACGGATTAGATATAAGGGTATGTTCACCATAAATATCCACATTATTTGTGTAAATTGAGGAAGGTGTTTTATGGATTGAAGCACAAAGATCTTGGTGTGAGAGGACAAGTAAGTCTTATGTAGCATGGGATTTTAGCAAAGCATGGTTGTTTATTCACTTTATGTTAGACATGCACAGAAGATGGAATGGTTGTTGTGGTCATTTATGTTGATGATCTCATCATTCTAGGTAGTCTCGAGAGAGAGATTGATGAAGTAAACATGAGTTTCATAATGACTTTGACATTAAGAGCCTTGGCTTATTAATGTACTTCCTTGGCATTGAGGTGATTGATAATTCACATGGAGTTTAGCTAGTGCAAAGACAATACACATTAGAGATGCTAGAGAAGTATGGAATGATGGGATGTAAGTCAATGATGGATACACCTTTGGATCAAAACATTAAGATGATGGATGATGGACAGTATGGGGACGATGTCACTATGTTCAAAGGAAGATGGTTGGTAGCCTAATCTACCTAATTATTACTAGGCCTGACTTGAGTTATTCAATGGGAGTCATTAGTTAGTTTATACAAAAACCATGCAAGTTATATTTTGATGTAGTGAGGAGAATCTTGAGATATGTGAAGAAGAAAACTAGCTTTTTCTTGTTCTTTGAGAAGGAGATCAAGCCTACATTGTTTGGCTACACAAATGTAGACTAGGCTAGAAAAATTGTGGATAGGAGATCCACTAGTGGCTATGCATTCTCATTTAGATGAGCCATGTTAAGTTGGAGTACTAAGAAGCAATCAACACCTGCTCTATCTAGCACAAAAGTGGAGTATAGAGGTATTGCATTGATACCATTTGAGTAGACATGGTTGGCATTGTTACTACATGATATGGGGATAGATATAGATGGTGGAGCTATCATGTATTGTGATAACATTAGTAGTATATGTTGGCAAAGAACCTAAACTAGCATGCAAGAATGAAGCACATCAAAGTGCACTACCATTTCATTAGAGAGAAGCATAGATGTAGAGATCGACTTGATACATGTGAAAACCAATGACCAAGTTGTGGATATCTTTACCAAAGCATTAGGTAAGGATAAGTTTGAGTACTTTAGTAGTGTACTTGGGGTATTGTATTTGCAAGCTCACTTTGAGCTTGAGGGGTTATGGGAGCTTTCACTCAACAGCCAAGACCCACGGACCGCTTATTCTTTCAAGCGTTCCAAGCCGAGCACTAATGGCTACCTCTCACATAGCCGATGCGCCATCCATATCTACGGGTGTAGTGAGCTTACCTTCATGCCGTTCGAGTTACCTCCTCTCCCACGCACTCCGGTAGCTCCACGATCCAAGTGCAAGCTTCAAGCAAGCTCCATCCTCCAGCTCCATGCTCCAAGCTACATCACCACGAGCAAGAGAAGAGAACAAAACAGAACAGAAGAAGAGAGGAGAAGATGGAGAGCTTCTCCACCCCACGGTCCCTCACCCTCACACACTCACTCCCTCACATTCTCACACTCCCTCTCTCAAGCACAAGCTCAAGCAAGAAAGAAGAAGAAGAAGAAGAAGAACAGAGCTACTTTTTGCCACACACAAGAATGAGCTTCTCATTCACTTTTCAACTTTATACAAAACCCTAGATCCCTTTTTTACATGGCTAGCTGTAGCCTAGGCCCTTTTTCCCATTCTCTTCCTATCTTCCTAGCTTCCTTTCCACTGCCCGTCTACTTTTACAAATTGCACGGGTGAGAGCCTAGCGCTCCTTGAATTAAACCATGATGTGCTTGCGCTTTTTTACAAAAGTTTTGACTTGCGCTTTTTCTTGTGCGCCTTTGTCTTCTGTTTCTCTTTGCCTTGGCCTTTGTCTTTGTCTTCTATTTTAGCTTTCAGAATTTTCCACCGCCTGGCACTCTTTTACAAGATTTCAGGGTGCGCCTTTGTATTTTAAAATGCACCTTTCCCCTTTTGCATTTGCCTTGGACTTTTAAGGTTGCCATTGCGCTTTTGGCATTTTCTCCTCTTCTTTCTTCAGTCAAGCTACCTTTTTTCCGCCCTTGCCCTGCGTCTTTTTTATTTCCTTTTGTCTTCTTTGCATTTGGGTTAACATTACCCCCCGCCTAGAGGAGTGCCAGTCCCATGGCACTCACCATCGTAGGTAGCAGGCATTAGCATGCACCGAAGACGTGGGTGGCAAGGACGTCTATGGTTGCCATGGCAGAGTGTTGGTAGTGGTGGGGAGGAAGGGCATTGGGGGCACGTTGGTGGGTTAAGTGGTAGGTGGTAGGACAATGGGAGTTGGTGGTAGGGCTGTTTTTTGGGGGGGTTGCATTGATGGAGTACAAGTGGCAGTTTGTTGGGGATTCTGTATATGATGATTCTTGGCAGGTTTATAGGGTGATAAGGCTAGGAATTCAGAGTTGAGTGTTGATGAAGAGTGAACGACACCTTCGGTGGAGTCTTCAATACCTGCAATTGGAAAACCTCTCATGTGGTCTCTCCTTAAGGGGTAGTGCTAGTCTTCTTATCGTGCACAAGACATATTTTGATTAGTTTGGGAGACAGGTAACTCTAAGCAAGCCTAGAGTATTGTCCTGCACTTGAGGACCCAAACAGTGTATAGGTTATAGTGTGAATATTAAGTGAGTACACGTGCGTATTTAGGTATTACTTAGTTATAAGACTATCGGCCTTGTTCCTTGTATAGCAATGGGTCAGTGAAGCAAGGGGCTAAGTTGATGGAAAAATTTGTCGATGAAGAAGGGGAGTATACTTGAAGATTGCTTGAGACATCATTATGGTCTTGTCAAGGCAATGTAACATAATTGAGCTGCTTGATGTCTTAGCTTTTGGTAGTAGCTAGTGGCTACTTGTAGTGCTTGAAAAGTATGGTGTACTTTTCCATTGTCTTTCATGCCTTGCTTACCACTGTTGATTGTAATGGCATTGAGATGGAGTGCAATAGAATTGTGCAAGTGGTTCAGGGTGGCAGGTCTAACCATAGGCAAGGCGAGCTCCCCAAGTATGTCTTGCCCTTAATGTGCCCTGAACAATTGTGGGGGATGTACAAAGGGCTAGGGAATTAGGGGCGAGGTAGGCGACCAAGGTCACTGGGCATACCTAATTTGAGGACCCCTAGGTGCGGTGCTGTGATCGTGTGTGCTTTTTTTATTCTTTTTCTTTTTTTTCCTTTTCTTTTCTTTTCTTTTCTTTCTTTCTTTTTTTTTGGTGGAAAAAATTAATACAATCAATGCCATACATTGAGGCTGCTAGCCTTTCATTTAGAGTGAGAAATGTTGGGATCCAAAGGCTATGAATAATGGATATTACAGAGATGATTGTGTCACCAGCTTGATGCTAGAGGAACTGTTGTTGAGATGAAGAGATACACTTGAGATTTTGCAAACCTCTTTGTAACATGTGAGACATTGAATAATCGAGGTAGCACTTGGAGTGAGCTGTGCATGGACAAGGGCAGAGCATCTTGCGAATTGAATCCTGGATGATGAAGAGACGTTCGCCCTTGTTGAGAGCGTGGCTCCTGCCCGAACATAGAGTTTGGCCAAGAAGGAGGAGGTAATCGATGATTATGCTTTGGCCATACTCAGTTGCAAGATGTGCTTTCTGTAGAGGTATCCTTGGGTTCTCATCCAGTGGCGTTTCCATCATGGCTTTTGTTTCTTGGTATTCCTGTCACTTTCTCCATAATGGTTCTTTGTGGGGTTGGTGGTCTTGCGGTGACTTGGATATTAAACGCTTCTAGACATTGACCTGTGTCATTTTGCATTCACTTGGAAAGGCATGAGAGTAAATGCAAGTCACATGCTTCAACCATAATAAAAATGTCCAGCTAAACAAGACATCGCCAACTTGAATCCCTTAGTTTTAACTTGATGTGTATCACCTACACTTGGTCATTATTGCTCATGGGGTGTGTTGGTCTTTACTTCTTTTGGTATTATTTACACAGTCACAAAATACGTTGTTTATTTATGTACATGTTCATGAAACCATGTCACTCCGTGAGGATAAAAACCAATTGTAGAACTCACGATTGTACTCGAGTGTGGCACACATATCTAGCTTCTATGGTAGCCTACTCAAGTGTGGCACACATATCTAGCTTCTGTGGTAGCCTACTTAACAATAATAAATATTTGGCAACATCGAGTAGCATGGTGCCTTGTCCGAGTCTACTGGAAACATGTAGCTCCTCCTCACTGAGAACTTTATCAATCAAAGGGCTCTCTAGGCTAGTTCTAGCTAGGTCCATACCTCAAACTGTAGCTAGAACTCGAAATGAAGTTGGTGCCGCATAAGTCAGGTCTCTTTGCGACTGCCATTTGGCGAGTCGCTCCTTTGAGACTCTCATGATTTGGGCTCCAAGTTCGGCCATTGTAGTGCGGTTTTCAAACCAACGTTTTCCAAATTGGCTTCTACCCTCTGATTGTTGCCTTAGTTGCTCTATCTTTAAGAGATTTGGCTGGCAGAGCATTTCATTAAATGTTATGGTTAAGCATAGTTCGTCAGCCTCCTCGTCAGAGATGAGTCACATGCGTTCATGTAAGAGCTTGTCATAATGCCCGTCAAGATATTCTTGCTCTTCCCACGATAGCAGATAAGGAAAATATTCCTCAAGCTGCTCCCTAGGGAATGTGCCCATGTCTGCATGAACATAGACACGTGTGAATAATTTTAGTTTAGTGTCCCACTTGGTCAAGCACTCTGCGACATCTCCATGTTCTATGAGGGCTTGCTTGGTTGCTATCTCATGCAAAGTTCTAAGGGTTTCCTTAGGCTTTAGCATGGCTGGGGGCTCAGGCCTAGATGAGCAAGATTGATCAATGCTAGGATTTCTTATGCCTTCGAGGTTTCCATGTTTCTCTTGAGGCTTTATGGTAGTTGTGTCATGGTTCTACTCGGATGTGACCGGCGTGGTCTTAGGATCATGTTGTGACAGTGTTGTATCCACTCTTGATTGATCAATGCGAGTTTCTCTATCGATGGATTGAGTGTCACAAGCTACAATTGATGGTAATTGTTGCTTTGATTTATCAGAACACATGGACGTGTCTAAGATTTCACCACTGTTGTTTTCTTCTCTTTCTCTTGGGTACTAGAGGTGTATCCTTTAAGGACTCAGGATCCTGAACTAGGTTAGTAGTTGATGTGCTTGGTTGGGCCTTAGTATTCTCTTTTTGTGGCATGTTGTCATGGGATTTTGCTACGGCCTCACTAGGTTGAACATCCTTGCTAGGTTGCGAGGGTTCAACTACCTCTCTTTTTGGAGAGTCTAGCTATCCATCTAATTCTCCTCTGTTCAGCCTCGCATTCGATTGAATTGACAGTTGCTCCTGGTTAGGTATTTGCTCTAGATTTTTGTCCTTGTCTATTAGAACCTGTCTCCATTGCTTCTTGTCAAGGTGAGTGTTGTGTTTAGAGCTGTTGTTCTCTTGCTCTGGAGGTTTGGGTGACTCTAGTGTAGAACCATGAGACGGTTTAGGGTTTTTGTCATGTATTCTTGGAAGAAACCAATTGAAGAAGTCAGGGTTGTATTGATGGGAAGCATAGAGATCTAGGATTGCAGGGTCTTGAATGAGGCAGAAGACATATGCACTGACATCAAGTACCATGCTCCCTACTCCTAGCATGCTAGCCACGTGTAGATCTTCTTCTAGAAGCACTTTATCATACAAGGGATGTTTTTGGACAGTGGTAGGAAGCTGGACATCATGGGCAGTTGCCAACACTCTCAATGAGGTCAGGGCAACGTACGTGGAATCATGTATTGATGTCCAAAGGGCTTTCCTTTGCTTAGCAAGTGTCATTAGTCGATGGCCAATTTTGGCTGCCAAACTTTGGTTGGAGTACTAATTTTGTGCAAAGGTACCTTGTCCTTTCCCTTTTCATTTGATTGCTTCAAGCTTTTCCTTGTTTGTCTCACATAGAGCTGTATAAAATGAGGGTATCAAGCGCAAATCTCTAGCTGTGGCTTTTGGGATGTCCTTCATGACTTCTTCAACAATAGCTACATAGTAGAAATAAACATGTTGCTGCTCATACCAAGTCAGTGGTTCAGCTATGAGCTTTCTGTGCTCTGGTGTTGGCCTTCCAATGTCCACATGGATGTATGCACATGTGATGGCTGTCAGCTTGTGATCAAGATTCACCATGCACTTCATCTCTGATTCATTAGTCAGATGCACCATTTCTTTGGCCAATTCTTTGATAGATTTATCCTCAAGCCTAGGCTTTAGGTGCTTTGGAAGGATTGGAGGTGTCAAGGATGTTTGTTGTGACATCTCTTCCAAAGGTAAATTGCTAAGGACATGTTCCGCAATGGGTGTTTTCACGGCCAAAGGTTGTGACTGATGTGGTCCCTGATTGGAAGTAGGGGTGGCTAGTTCAGTGGACTGGCTACCATTGGTAGATTGCGGTGTCAAGTCCTTAGGCAGATTAGAAGTGGTCCTGTCTTTTATTGCCCTTTGCGCATTCACTTGTGCAGATTGAGCAGCGGCACGAGGCTGTTGTTGCCATGCTTTCCATGTCCATTTAGGTGAAGAGGATGCAGGAGATTTGGGACTCCTACGTGGGCTTGGCACTGACTGGAGAATTTGCTCATGATTGTTAGATGATTCTGTCATTAGCTTTGTTGAGCAATCAGCCTTATCTTGAGCAATGTTGTGCCTGTGGTGCTCATTATCCTCTTGGGAAGTCAAAGGCTCCTTGGACACTAGTGGACCTTGTGCACGCTCGACAATTACCTCTGATATGTGCTTGCTAAGCATGCTAGGCTGGGGATCTAATTTTTGATAGGTCATGTTTGGTTTCTTGATTTCAATCGTGAGGGGCTCAATCAATCCAATATTTTTGGTTGGAGACTTGGATTTTCGTTTAGGTTTCCTCCTACGCCTCTTTGCTTTTGACATAATTTGGGCTTCTGACAGAGGTGGTTTAGCAAGGGGTTTTGCTACCCAAATCCATTGGTTTCCTGCATAATACCCTTGAGCACGAAGCAACTCCTTGGATATCCATCGTGGCGTTGTGCTAGCTCTCCATCGATGCCTTCGTCTATAAGTCTTGGGCTAATTTCATGGTCTTCTATGATATTTGTAAGTCCAAACCCTATCCTTGGCCTTGTCTCCTAACCTTTTTGTTTTAAGTATGGCCTCGCTCATCACTGGTTCTCTCTGTTCAACCTATTCTTGTATCAACTCTTTCAACAACTCCTTGCTCTCATTACTAGGCTTGCTTGGTATGTCAGAATGCTCCTTGCCCTTCCCTCGAGGTTTGGTGAGGTCACCCTTGCTAAAAGTCGTGATTATCCTCACACCTGGTAGTGTTAGGTGTATCCTCTGTGCTATATAGTCGACTTCACACTTCGTTGCCTTTTTGAAGGGCCTTCCTAGGAGGATTTCCTTTCCACAATTCTCGCTATTTGGAGGAACATAGAATAGGACTGGAAAGCTTTCTATTTCAATAGTTACAAGGATTATGCACTTCCCTAGAAGTGCTTGTGGGTGTTCCCTATAACGATTAAGAGTTGCATCAGTCGGTTTGAGCTCTGGTTGACCTAGTAGAGTCCATGCTTCGTAAGTCAAGATATTGAAATCTGCTCCTTCATAATGAGAGCATCAACACTATGCCCTCTTTTTGCAGTGAGTTTGACCCTAAGATAAGCAGGTGGCACTATGTCTTCATCTTCCGAGTCTTGGTTTACAGCTTCAAGCCTTCTAATACATGCCTTTGAGTCCCTAACTTCACAGTCAAACATGGATTCTCTACTGAGGTCTTGGGTCGTTTGTGCAGCGCTGCTCAAGGTACATCTATCGTCAAGACTGTCATGTCTAGTCATCCTCGCATTGATAGCTTGATGATGTTGCATTCTACTTTAACTAGATACAATTTGAACACAATGTACATGTGTTCTTGTGGTGTGGCCTTCTTTCCCTTGATGGCTAGATTGGCATGTTGAGGTTCTAGGGTCTTTGTTTGTCTTTGTTTTGGTATGGGCTTCTGTTTGCTGCTTTGCAAGTGAAGATCTATGCTTGTGTAGAGCCATTACTACACTAGGGCCTAATCCCAAGGACCTATTGCGGCGCCTGTTTTCTCTCCAACCCACCGGGGGAGGTGCGGATGGGGCAAAGCCCCCTCTGCGGGGGTTTGGGGGGGGGGTCCCCCTCGGCCTGAAGGGCCATTACGATAAATACCATGCATGATTGGGAGGACCTCTGGTAGCTAATTTTTGAACTATTTGCTGTGGATTTTAGCCTAGTGATAGATCTATGATGTGCCTTTGGCTCTATACGATTTCTGGAGTCTATTTTGGTGGTGGCAACTTAGTTTCTGGCCAAAATGGAATTCTAGAAAAATTGCAGTTTTTGGGCCGAGTCCCAAATTCGGCCGGCCGAGGGAGTGGGCCGAGTCGGCACTCGAGTTGATGTTAAGGCCGAGTTGTCTGGGCCGAGGGCGAATGAGTTTTTGGGCCGAGTCGGCCGCCGAGGGCCGAATGGCTGAGCGGTCCGAGGGCGGAGTCAAGTGGTCCAAGTGGTAGTGGGCCGAGGGCCAATTCTAGGACTCGGTCTAGAATCACCGTCACTCAGACATGCCAAGTGTAGCACGTTTTTAGCCGGCGTAACAATAAATCGCCCGAATCACACGATTTAGGTCACAACCTGTCATACACACCTCCAAATCAAAGCTATGGATGGAGGGGAAGAGTTGTATATACCTGGAATAGCCAATAAACCCCAAAATGCAAATCGGCAAACGAATCAAACCCTCATGCCCTGTTATGACAACTAAAACCCTGATGCTTGTTTTTCTTCTTTTTCTTTGTTTTTTCCTACCCTAATGCACCCAAATCACAAAGTAAATACCTACACTACTCCATCTCACAACATAAATCTCAAAAAAGCAAAAAAAAACCTACTTGCCAAGGAGATCGAATACCATCTTCAACCCCCTCACTTCCTACCCATCTACCTCAAGTACCGGTTCGGGGAGAAAACCCTTACTTCGATGCTCGATTCGAAGCACACAGGCGCTCAAGGCTTGAATCCGTGGTCCCGAAAAACGGAACCAAAATGTGGGAGCTTTCACTCAACTGCCAAGACCTATGGACTGCTTATTGTTTCAAGCATTCCAAGCCGAGCACTAATGGCTACCTCTCACATAGCCGACACACCATCCATATCTACGGGTGTAGTGAGCTTACCTCCATGCCGTTCAAGTTACCTCCTCTCCTGCGCACTCTGGTAGCTCCACAATCCAAGTGCAAGCTTCAAGCAAGCTCCATCCTCAAGCTCCATGCTCCAAGCTCCATCACCGCAAGCAAGAGAAGAGAAGAGACGAGAAGAGAAGAAGAGAGGAGAAGATGGAGAATTTCTCCATCCCATAGTCCCTCACCCTCACACACTCACTCCCTCACACTCACACTCCCTCTCTCAAGCACAAGCTCAAGCAAGCAAGAAGAAGAAGAAGAAGAAGAAGAGAGCTACTTTTTGCCACACACAAGATTGAGCTTCTCATTCACTTTTCAACTTTATATACAAAACCCTAAATCCCTTTTGGACGGTCATCCCCTTTTCCCTTTTTTACATGGCTGGCCGTAGCCTAGGCCCTTTTTCCCATTGTCTTCCTATCTTCCTAGCTTCCTTTCCACCGCCCGTCTACATTTACAAATTGCACAGGTGAAAGCCCGGCGCTCCTTGAATTAAACCATGAAAGTTTTGACTTGCGCTTTTCCTTGTACGCCTTTGTCTTCCGTTTCTCTTTGCCTTGGCCTTTGTCTTTGTCTTCTGTTTTAGCTTTCAGGATTTTCCACCACCTAGCACTCTTTTACAAGATTTCAGGGTGCGCCTTTGTATTTTAAAATGCACCTTTCCCCTTTTGCATTTGCCTTGGACTTTTAAGGTTGCCCTTGCGCTTTTGGCATTTTTTCCTCTTCTTTCTTCAGTCAAGCTACCTTTTTCCCACCTTTGCCCTACATCTTTTTTATTTCCTTTTGCCTTCTTTGTGTTGGGGTTAACATGGGCAATGTTGGGAAATAAAGTATTACATAAGTCATATCCTATGTATGCATAAATAAAGTAGAGACTATGTGTGAAGAGTCCTAAAAATGTCAAAATATATCTATCACTTTAGGGGATATTTGTGGTGTATCAACTAAGAATGAGGGATGAAGAGTAAGAAAAACTCTTGAGCCTCCATATCTCTTGCCATTCATCCTTCCATTGTGCATCCTTCTCTATTCTTTTCATGAAGAAGATATCCCAAAGGTTGCCTTCAATACCAGGTATGGGCATTATAAATTTATTGTAATGTCCTTTGATTTGACTTTTACATGAGCTACCTTCAATAGGCTGGTACTAGACATCTTCAAGCCTTACCTAGATGAGTTTGTTCTTAGCTTCTTTGATGATATCCTAATATACTCTAAAAAGGAAAAATAATATGAAGGGCCAATTACAAATTGTTCTTGAAATGCTAAGAATACATAAGATTTATGATAAGATGAGCAAGTGTATATTCTTTAAGAAGTAGATAGAGTACCTTGGATTCATAGTATCCAAGAAGGGAATTGCAATAGGTCCAACCAAGGTTAAATATTGTACATGAATGGTCACCTCTGAAGTCGATCAAGGAAGTGAGAAGCTTTCGAGGTTTGATTTGGTGTGTGGACCTCAATTGAGAAATCTAGCTTTGAGAAAATTAGGAGAAGTTTGGTGAAACTCCTATCCTAAAGCCTATCAATTTGAATCATGGATTTAAAGTAGTGGGCAGGATGCTTGCTCTCATATGTGTCATCTAGTGGTTGAATCTTTAAAGGAAGTTGAAGATATATGACAAGAATTATGCTACACATGATTCACAACTATTTTGGATGTGATTCATGCTCTCAAGTTATGGGGACACTACTTGTTTAGGAATAAATTTACCTTATTCACCAATTATAAGAGTCTCAAATGGATCTTTATCTAGCCTGATCTAAAAAGGAGACAATGATGGTGGATCAGAGTCTTACAAGAGTATGAATTAAAAAATAAATATAGGTTGCACAACAAGAATATTATTTAGGATGCACTAAGTTGCAAGTGTTCCTCAAAGTTGTCATGTGGGAGGGACCCTCAAGGGCAAGGTCACTAGCTACAATAGAATTAATGCCAAGTGATCTTTTCATCCAAATACTGAAGGAAGAAGCATTCAAGGACCCAAATTACCAATAGCTACAAATATATGCCTAAGTTAATGGGCAAGATCCTAAGTTATAGCTAAGACATCGAGACTTTTACATGGAGAAAAGAATGTGTTTCCTTCAACACAAGAATATGTAGTCCCACATGTCAAGAACTGAAGAAGAAGATAGTTTGGGAAGCCCATGACTTCCTATTCTCAAAAGACATGGCTATATCGAAATGCTCAACATAGTGAGCAAACACCATAGTTGGGAGAAGCTATGGAGTGATATAATTAAGTATGACATTGAGTGCCTAAGTTTCCAATGAGTGAAGGCCGATCATGTCTAGATGCAATAGACAAGATCCAACCAATTGATATCCGTGAAACAAAGTGTTTGTTATTAGTATGGATTTTGTAGTAGGATTACACTTAATTAAGGAAGAATAAAAATTTATCATGGTAAATGTGGGCATGTTAATCAAGATTTGTTATCTTCTTCCCATCAAGACAAACTACAAGGCTTTAAACATTGCAAAGCTTTGTGTAAAGGAAATTTTATACTCCATGGGTTACCAGAAAGGATCATTGGTAGTCTAGATTCCCTATTTACTTCTCAATTTTCAAAGTGATTATTTAAAGCCATTCAATCATAATAACTATGCTTTAGCATAGGCTCCTATATAGGCTATTATACACAAACTAATAGGTGAGAAAGAGAGGGTCAATCAAGTCTTTGAAGTCATAGAAAGGGTATATGGTTGCAAGGAACAAATATGATGGATGCAATATCTACCCTTAGTACAATTGGCCTACGATGCTTTTTGTTAAAGCCATTCAATCATAATAAGTATGCTTTAGTATATACTATTACCCACAAACTGATAAGTAAAAAAGAGAGGGTCAATCAAGTGATTGAAGACATACCAAGGGTATATTGTTGCAAGGAACCAATGTGATGAATGCAATATCTACACTTAGTACAATTGGTCTATAATGTCTTTTGTCATCAAAGCATCAAGATGACGCCTTTTAAAGTTTCATATAGGCAAGACTCTCTCACACTACTTAACTTTTTGAATCCTACTCTAAAGATGGAAGTCTACAAGAATATATTAGAAGAAATTGATGAGTAGGTTAATGCTATAAAAAAGATATTAAAGTAGCCAAGGATCACCAAAAGGAATATGTTAATCCTAGAATGTCAAAGTGGATTCTCAAGGAAAGAGACATGATGTTTCTCATATCTGCCCAAAGAAGAGCTCACTATCATTAGTCAAATGTAAGAAGTTAAGCACAATATAGTTTGGACCTTACTTGATCCTCAAGTGTGTCGAACTAATGCATACAATTTGCAACTTTTCAAATGATTGAAAATCCACAATGTATTCCATGTTAGTCTATTTAAAGCCTATGTATCCAACCCTAATGAACATGTTCTTGATGACCAACAAGTTGCAATTCTAAGTCAAGGAATCATTGAGCTACAACCTCAAAGAGTACTTTATGTAAAAGAGAGATTCATTAGAAGTAGAACTCTTAGGGAATACCTCATCTAGTGGATAAACTCTCATGATGAGGATGCCACTTGAATTGATGAAGATTTCTTATGTAAGAAATACCCTCAATTTCTCTCAAGATGAGGACATCTTGATTCCTCTAATCGACAGACAATATGATGTTCAAGACCTCACATGTGGATGGGGAGGGATAACAACTAAAATAGAGATTCAAAAGCATAATAGTTTTTCAAAAATAATTATAATAATTTCTACTCCATTGTTTACTTCATGTTGATATCAAATGTCATGTAATCATCTTCATCTTCTCCAGTTTTTGTCAAAAACTTGGAGCCACCATAAACTGGGGATGAAAGAAAGGCTATGTCTCATACATCCATTTCCTTCATGACTTAGAGAAAAGAGGGAGAGACAAGGAACTGCCATGGTTACTCTTAGCTAAAGGAAAAGTACTAATCCTTGAGGTTTATGTAGAGGTACTTACAATAATTGGACTGTGTCTAACTATTATTTTACTTTTTTTAATTCTAATGAAATTGCTACATATCAAGGGGAGCTTGAAGTAAAAATAATTAGGACTAAAAGGGACAATTATTTTCATGACAATGTTGAGTTAACTCCTCATATAGCTAGCCAAAAACTAATAACCATGGAAAAATGAAGAGTTCATTACAATAAGTCATCTAAGAAATTAACTAAGGCTTAATTCTTAGAACAAAAACTATTTAATAAACCCTGGGGAGATGCACTAGGATTTTTATTCACCCATCTTGAAGAAGCATGCTATCAATTAGCGAGAGAGAGAGAGAGAGAGAGAGAGAGAGAGAGAGAGAGAGAGAGAGATTCTTAGGTAGAGAAGAGTGAAGAAGGGGTTGAAAATAAGGATTTCGTGGATAGTTGGAGGATCGTAGATGACATCAATTCCTTCTCTACCCATCACCATCATCCATATCAATTTCCACATCTTTCCCAAGCAATATACAAAAATCTTCAATCTAACACCTAAAGGATCATATCACATCTTCTCTTTACCTCTCTCACGAAGCCCTGATTTCAAGAATATATGAGTTTTAAAAGAAGGATAGAGACCCAAGGAGAAGCAAAAAAAGGGACACACTAGGAGAGTCTACATACTCAAATGGCTCAAAAGTAAATGAATGCAAGAGCTAGACAAGTAGTGCGTACAAACAAAGTCCCCATTGCACTTTCCAAGAACCCTCATTGTGCTTAAAAGTACATTTTTAATGCAAAATAGTAGAGATACATTTTTATACAATAATAATAGAGATATTAGTTTGAAAATGAACACAAAATATAGCATAACTACTTGAGTTTAAGGATCCATATGGACAACCTAGAACTCAAGTGGAGAAACAATAATGTAGTTGCCTAGGAGGGAATTTTTGAAAGGAGCATCCCCTCATATGCTAGGAGTGGTCCATGCATAATGAGTTATCTTAAGATTAGCCAAATTATCTCTTTTCTGTCAATGATAAGTAAAGTATTTACTTTCTAGGAATTATAAAATGATTATTTAGTAGCCAAAATGAAACCATCATTAAATGATATGTTTAATGAAATGTCAGATCAAATGCTTGGATTCCCTTAAGGAAGTTATGCTCAAAGGACTATTGGGTTAACTACTTAGCTATCCATGTGCACATAAAAAGAGAGACTTGAATTTAGCAAGGTTAAAGAACCTTGGCCTTCCTCTCATAATCCTTTTCAACAAGGTCTTGTCCCTGGGAAGGATTAGCGAATAAGAGTATTGTGTTTTCAATTAAGAATCATCATTCATTTGAATTAATAAGGCATTACCCTTACTCTAAAGCTCTAAAAAATTAAAGATAATGTCAGATAGGTTAGTTTGAAAAAAACCAAGGAGTCTATACACTTAGAAAACTTTCTTCTAAGGCTTGTCATTAAGGAGATTTCTCCTATGGCTTTTGATTAATTCATAATATCAAACCATTATTACTTTAGGAAGAGGTTACAATTAGAGGGAATCTAATACCTCAATAACTCCATTGCCATTCAAAGCTAGTGTACACAATGCATTTGTAAGAAACTTCAAGTGCCTTGCCCCAACATCTTAATATGAAACAGTATTCCCAAGCACTAGTGTAGCAACACCCATAGTGTCCTAATCTCCTACTCTTAATATATTGGCCCTACTTTGGTAGTATAGTGCTTCTCTAATACCATGGTTGGTAATCCATTCTCCATACCTATGCATACCATGAGCTACAATCTAGAACCTTGTATCCCCCATACTATACACTACATGATTGTCAAAACCCCTATTGCAAGTTCTAGAGATAGAAACAAGAGCCTCTACCATCTAGCAAAGTTCCCATCTATATAGTAGGGATATTAGCCCTTCAATGTATGCTTAACAAATAATATATTCCAATATTCTTCTCCAACCAACTATAACCATTTAACCATGCCACTAAGCCTCCTCTCAAGAATGCCACATTTCTTTTTACACCATCATTTATGCTTTGTGATTTTCTCCAATAGCCATTTTGCTATTTTCAACTCCACTAAATGGATGATGGCTCCCATGATAATTCACTTCAATAGTAATAGCATGTCAAAGATCCCTATTATAGCATACCATGAGCTGCAAACTAGAACCTCTTATCCCCCATACTACACTACATGATTGTCAACACCCCTTGTGCAAGTTTTAGATATAAAAACAAGCACCTTTTCCATCTAGAAGAGTCCCCATCTATATAGTAGGGATTTTAGCCTTTCAATGTATGCTTAACAACTAATACATTCAAATATTCTTCTCCAACCTTGAGTAAGTTACTCATGAATATATGTGTGCATCACATGGGTTCAAAATAAGGTATTTCTAAAATACCTTTTTATAAAAAATTTACATATAGAAGGGTGTAATATAAAGGGCTTATTTACAAATTGAATAGAAAAGGGTTATGTTTTATTCCAAAAAAAATCATAGATAAGGATATTTATAAATAGGCCTTGAATGCACACGATGTAGAGAATATACATATAATAGCTTTCTCAAGTCTCCAGCCAACTATATCCATTTAACCGTGACACTAAGCCTCCCCTCAAGAATGTCATCTCTCTTTTTACACCATCGTTTATGCTTTTTAATCTTCACGGGTGGCCATTTTTCTATCTTCAACTCCACTGAATGGATGATGGCCACCATGATAATTCACTTTAGTAGTAATAGCATTTAAAAGATCCTTGTTATAGCATGAAAATCTATTAAGTATACAACTTCTCTTTGGTTTCTTCAAGGCTTTAACAAATAGATCCTCACTAGTCTCATTGAGTGTTAAGAAGGACTAGCTTTTTGCCATCACATTGTCATAAACTCATCTCTAGACATGCATGTCTTCCTTCTATCATTGTAATCCCCAAGCCAAAGGATGTTGATTCAACATTACAAAAACACTAGTGCTTGTAGAGGAAAGGTGAAATTTAAAAAATCAAGATGAAGATAGATGCTTGAAAATTTTTTGCTGAGGCATTTTTCAATGGGCGTGAGAAACAAAAAGCAAGACTATTTTTCAAAGAGGGAGTTTTTGGAGGAAAAAGGTGGCAAAGAAGGAGGAGCATGAGGGGAGTAGGACATCGAAGGGAGGAAAAAACGAAAGAAGTGGAAGAAGAGGGGGGGTAAAGCAGTAAAGGAGCTGAATCCGAAGAGAAGGAGACGACCTGCAGTAAACAATGATGAAGACGAAGCTACAGCTGGTGCTTTGCACACAAAAACAGAGGATTCTAAAGATAGACGAGGAAGTGCTGAAGTGACAATGACAAGAGAAGGAAAATGTGCTGAGGAGATTGAGGACACAACAAAGCTAAAGGATAAGAAGTCAAAGTTGACGAGCTTGGAAGACAAAGAATGGACGACAAGGAAGGCAGCGCAAGTCACAATCGTCTTGTAGTGACAATTGTGGGAAGAATAAAGTGTCGAAATGTGTTTATCCTTTTGGGCACAACAGTTGCAGAGCTAGATTTGCAGTGGTGGTGTTTATTGGAGATGAGCAAAGATACATAATTGTTTGAGGGCAAACAGCCATTTACATCTGTCAGGCTGCGCATAAATATCCCAGAGTTGGAACTGGCATGCCTGCTGGCAAGAATTGATTCTGAGTATCCAAACCTTTCCATCGATTGTTATCGTGAATCTCGACACTTAACCAGAAAGGAAAGACTCCAACTGGGTGAAGATCTCTGCAATTGAATCATCTTTATCATCATAATGATCAGAAAGGAGCAAACCAGGCATCTAAGGTGATTGAAGGTGGTATGAACCAGGCTCAGCGGATCCAGGAAAGTAGCCACAATGCATTCAAGGTCAATGGTCACAGTAATGGGAATCGCAATTTGAAGCCAAGTGGTGGCAGTGGGGATTTAACAGAGAACAAGGCATGGCTTCAAGGACGAGATGAATTGCTCAATAGCGAGAGTGCCATGAAGGCCTCCAGTGCTCGGATGAGATATGATGATAGTCAGTTTCGAGCTCAGGACCTTAGGTATAGGAGCACTGAGGAGCTTGAAGGTTAGGCATTACAAAAGTCAGAGGAGACCAGCAATAAGCTTCAGAACTGTTTGAGAGTGGCTGAAGACATTAGAGGGGATGCTACCAAAACTCTTGTGACCCTTCATGAACAGGGAGAGCAAATAAGGAGGACTCATGAAGTGGCCGTAGACATTGATCAGAATCTCACCACTGGCGAGAAGCTATTGGGAAGCCTGGGAGACATGTTTTCCAGGACATGGAAGCCTAAGAAGAGTCGTCCAGTGATGGGACCAGCTTTCAGACGGAGTGATTCTTTGAAGCGGAGAGGTCATCATCTTCAACAACGAGGAGCTCTTGGACTGAACAGAAGCAACTCCAAGGGACGCAATACTCATGCTTCCAGAAATACTCAGGCTTGTTAAGAAAGCTAGAGACACCCTTTGTTCTTCCAGATAGTACAAAGACTTAGAAGCAGCCTATGATCTTGACACCATATGGGTATCGTGAAGTGGCTGATCGGTGAATCATTTATGAAATTATCAAGAGCTCAAAGTCTTTCTACAGATGCTTAAGTTGAAGAAGAGAATCATCACTTTAAAATTGTGATGCTTCCCTATAATGTATGCTTGTAAGAAGCTGTCACTTCCCCGACACAATCTGTCAGATAAAAACAACTTCCATTACTGCATGCTGTACACCAGCTTGGTCTTTCAGTGATCAGATCTATTGCTTTAAATCAGAATAATTGTTTTTGAACCATAGTCGCTGCCATGTTGGTGATCTATGCCCAGAGGCTATTTGGATTTCTTCTTCTTGAACCTTGTATTTGTTATTGGCAGAAATAAAACAGAGTCTTGGCATCATTTTAAAAGATGTCTAAGGGTTTTGAAAGCAAAGTCGCAACCACAGAGGACCTTGACTAATTTCAGGATAGAAGATCAATCATACGAATAAGCAAGATGAGAAAATGATGCCAAGACTCTGTTTTATTTCTGCCAATAACAAATACAAGGTTTAAGAAGAAGAAATCCAAATAGCCTCTGGGCATAGATCACCAACATGGCAGTGACTATGGTTCAAAAACAATTATTCTGATTTAAAGCAATAGATCTGATCACTCAAAGACCAAGTTGGTGTATAGCATGCAGTAATGGAAGTTGTTTTTATCTGACAAATTGTGTCAGGGAAGTGACAGCTTCTTACAAGCGTACATTATAGGGAAGCATCACAATTTTAAAGTGATGATTCTCTTCTTCAACTTAAGCATCTGTAGAAAGACTTTGAGCTCCTGATAATTTCATAAATGATTCACGGATCAGCCACTTCACGATACCCATATGGTGTCAAGATCATAGGCTGCTTCTAAGTCTTTGTACTATCTGGAAGAACAAAGGGTGTCTCTAGCTTTCCTAACAAGCCTGAGTATTTCTGGAAGTATGACTATTGCATCCCTTCGAGTTGCTTTTGTTCAGTCCAAGGGCTCCTCATTGTTCAAGATGATGACCTCTCCGCTTCAAAGAATTACTCCATCTGATAGCTGGTCCCATCACTGAACGACTCTTCTTAGGCTTCCATGTCCTGGAAAACATGCCTCCTAGGCTTCCCAATAGCTTCTTGCCAGTGGTGAGATTCTGATCAATGTCTACGGCCACTTCATGAGTCCTCCTTATTTGCTCTCCCTGTTCATGAAGGGTCACAAGAGTTTTGGTAGCATCCCCTCTAATGTCTTCAGCCATTCTCAGACACTTCTGAAGCTTATTGCTGGTCTCCTCTGACTTCTGTAACGCCTAACCTTCAAGCTCCTCAGTGCTCCTATACTCAAGGTCTTGAGTTCGAAACTGACTATCATCATATCTGGTTCGAGCACTAGAGGCCTTCATGGCACTCTCGCTATTGAGCAGTTCATCTCCTCCTTGAAGCCATGCCTTGTTCTATGTTAAATCCCCACTGCCACCACTTGGCTTCAAATTGCGATTCCCATTACTGTGACCATTGACCTTGAATGCGTTGTGGCTACTTTCCTTGATCCGATGAGCCTGGTTCATACCACCTTCAATCACCTTAGATGCCAGGTTCACTCCTTTCTGATCATTATGATGATAAAGATGATTCATTTGTGTAGAGATCTTCACCCAGTTGGAGTCTTTCCTTTTTGGTTAATTTTCGAGATTCACGATAACAATCGATGGAAAGGTCTGGATACTCAGAATCAATTCTTGCCAGCGGGCATGCCATTTCCAACTCTGGGATATTTATGCACAGCCTGACAGATGTAAATGGCCGTTTGCCCTCAAACAATTCTGTATCTTTGCTCATCTCCAATAAACACCGCCACTACAATTCTAGCTCTGCAACTGTTGTGCCCGAAAGGATAAACACATTTCGACACTTTATTCTTCCCACAATTGTCACTACAAGACGATTGTGACCTGCGCTGCCTTCCTTGTCGTCGATGCTTTGTCTTCCAAGCTCGTCAACTTTGACTTCTTATCCTTTAGCTTTGCTATGTCCTCAATCTCCTCAGCACATTTTCCTTCTCTTGTCATTGTCACTTCAGCACTTCCTCCTCTATCTTCAGTCTCCTCTGTTTTTGTGTGCAAAGCACCAGCTGTAGCTTTGTCTTCATCATTGTTTACTGCAGGTCGTCTCCTTCTCTTCGGCTTCAGCTCCTTTACCGTGTTATCCCCCCTCTTCTTCCACTTCTTTCGTTTTTTCCTCCCTTCGATGTCCTACTCCCCTCGTGTTCCTCCTTCTTTGCTGCCTTTTTCCTCCAAAAACTCCCTCTTTCAAAAATAGTCTTGCTTTTTGTTTCTCACGCCCCCTTTGTCCTCTTCCCCATCGCTATAGCGGCCTTCTCCCATGACAGCAGTACATGTAGAAAATAGTGTGATCACATGTGCTTCAACATCTATGCTTTTACCACAGATGCATACACCAGTAAATCAAGTGTAAGGTATCCTTGATTCATAACAAGATCAATCCAAACCTAGGCTGACCAAGCATACTTGTTCCTCAAACTCAAAAAGGAGAACAATGCCTCGTTCTTGTGCTATTGACACAAACTACCTGGATACCACTGTTCTTTAAAGTGAAATATTCAAAACAGTTTCTGTGTCTTCTTGGAGTACCAAGAAGCTTTTATCTCCAGCTTTCTTGTCCTTTTTCCATGTCCACATTGGTATGCATTTGGCATGCACCCAACCAGCACAACCAGACAGCCAGATCTGCCTGTAGTGGCAACCCCAGCTGAAAGAAAAGGTAGTGAAAGACCCCTCTTTACTGTATTACCACACAAAATAAAGATGCAAACATGACAGCTAAGTATGTACAAAATATCAACTCCCACACACAACTTTTGGGTGGATTTCACACCTCGAATGCGCAGCAATACGACATCCACCCCCTCTAATCTTGCACATCCTCTAGATGGGCCAACTACCCATGATCATTATCATCAAGATCCACAAATAGATCAATCTCTTCATTATGCATTTCCAGTATATCAACAAGATTATCTGTCATATTATCTGTCTCTTCTATTGGAGTTTCTTCTCGTTGCTCTTCTCTTGCAAATTCTTCAAATGCATAATCCTCATCATCTCTTTTCTTGAAAATCTTGATTCTTTTTCCTACAAAAGGCACTCTAAGCACTGTCCCATCCAATTCTGTCAACTCATATGTTACATTATCAAAGACATGCCTGACTATATACAGCCCAAACCATCTTTTCACCATCTTCCAAAAAATCTGCAATAACTTCCTCATTTTCTACATGACTCTAGTGTGGCTCTCATCCCAAAATAAATTTTCCCCTTTCGAAATAGCTCATATAAACAATCTGCTATGTGTGCAAAATGGGGTATCCAAATCATGTAAAACACACAAGCTCCAATGAATCTCTGTATCTTTGAAGTGGTAGAACAATACTTCGTAATCTTGCCTATAGCATCCACCTTCTCAGGTGAAGGTTTCCTAGTAAAGATCACCATAGGGGCAACAATATCTGGATTCACACATCCAATCTCATGCGAGAAAAAAGCAAACCCCCTTCCATGTTGCTCAAGCATCTCTTGAAAGCATTGCTTCTCTGTGGGTAGCAAGAAATCACCATTTCCATTTTTCAATTTAGCAAGAGTCTCTGCTGAAAATTTATGGCCTATATGCTTTGGATTCCTCAAAATTGGCTATATGGCAGCCCTCTCTATTTGTTGATCTCTGTCCCTAAACTCTGGATGCTGAAATATTTCAGCTGTAAACTCTATTGGATGAAAGTTTTCAGCCCTCGGTGTCTCTGTAAGCTTATCATAATCAGTCGGAAACTCTGTTTGCTGAATTTCTTTAGCTCTCAACACTTTTTGCTGAGCCACCTCAGCCTCTGACTCAATCTATGACACAAAATCTGCAATTTCATGAAACATGTCTAGGGTTTGCACTAATACATTACTGTGACAACTCTGCATATCAGTTTTCAGCATATTCTCCATCTCTATCATTGTATCTGCACAAATCATACTGTCATACATCCCATCTATATGCGCATCATCCTCTAAAATTCCTGCATTTTTCAAAATTTTCTCCTTCCTGCATATGTACTGCCTGGTAGCTCTAGGCAACTTAGAAGTCTTCTGATAGCTCATCGAACTGTTTGCTGAAATCCCAACAAAACCGAAGGAGAAAACACTGCTGCCAGGAGGCGAGAACTCCAATCTCCTCTGCTCTGTACCACTGTCGTCTCGCGAAACGGCGGTACCTAATGAAAACCCGAATCCCTCATAGTGGGCAAAGGTGCATCTCTAAGAGTATCTCTGTTTCTAACATGATTCACACACACAGTCATAAACTGAACTGCTCTCATGCCATCTTTACTGTGAATCCATGCATAAGCAGATCCATCATCCATTACCTTTGTTTCCATACGCATCTCTCTGATAAATGGCTATCCAAGAATTATGGGATAAGAGCATGAATCCTGCACAAAGAAATGGAAATCCTCCTCTACATCTCCAATAGAAACCCTGACACTGGGATAGGCAGCATACAAATCACCTGCAGTGTTGTTGGCGGCTCTCATACGCCACCCATGCTCTACATCCATAGGCCATCTATTACTTTCATAAACTCCACGGACTATGAGATTAATCTCTGAACCATGATCCACCAAAGCAACATAAGGAACTTATTTCTCTCCAATTTTTACCATCGTCTCTGTAGTTGCCCTAGCCCAATGACTTCGCGAAAAGTGACTACGCGGTATCAAGACAGGCTCATCAGTTTTAGCATAATGCATAGCCTGAACCCTCTTCACTATCTGTGGAAAAAAAAAAGCATTCTCAACCAAAACCTCATTCTCATCCTCATCCAACTCCCCAATAAAAACTCCCTGTGTATTAGTAGTAGGCAATGCATGTCTTTTCCTCTTCAGGACCTCTTGAAACTGATCTTGAAACTCTCTTTTTGAGATGCCCAAAACCTCAGAAATAGTGAAAGTCACCTCACTGCCAAGTATCTTGTCATTAAAGATTTTCTTCATGTCTGTAGATGTCTCAATATCAGACATCAATCTAAATCTTGGATGTTTTCTCTCTCTAGGCTCTTGCCTCTTTTCTCTCTTTTGAACATGTTCCATCTATCGTTCTGGCCTTGGTCTCAAAGACGGTCCTGCAGTAGTAGGTGGAGTAACAAACTCACCCTCTCTAGTCTTTTTGGCTACACTTGGATTTTCTTCATCCCTCTTACGCTTCTACTCAACAAGTACATCTGCTCCCTGAGACTTAGCCAAGTAGGCATAAATAGAGTACCTGTCAACAGGCGAATCCCAACCTATCTCAGATTTGATGCTAGAGCCTGCACTAGCCAAAACAGTTTGCTGAATTTTTCCATTGTTTGTTGTCTCCATAGCATAAGTCCATAGTGCTGACTGATTCTCGGATCCCTTCTCAATCTGAACTCCATATGCAGAAGCATCTCCTCTAGCTACCACATAAGAAGTACGCGCAGCCATGTCATCCACTAACTTCTTCATTCCGCCTTTACCAAAGTTGGTAGCAAGTGGAGCTCCTGTTTCAGTCAACCAAATCTTACCATCTTGTCCCCAAAATACCAAATTCTTCCTCCTTGCATCCTGAAAAGATTCACAATCCCTGCAATACTAATGGTCTGTACTATCACACCAAATACATCTTCGATCTCTCCTAGGTACAGTAGGAGCACTAGAAGAAATAGTAGGCACAGTCGAAGCAAACTACTCTTTCAATTTTCCCACCAACTCCGCTTTAACTGACTCCAGTGTCAAATACATTATGCCTTTGATTATGTCATCAAGAGAGGTAGGCACTGATGGAACAGATGGTTTTGGAGCAGAAGGTGCCGGCATTAGTCGTGGAATAGGAGGAATAGGAGGAGTGGAAACAGTAGGCACTAGCATAGGCCAAGAAACTGGCTGAGGAGGAGAAGAAATAATAGGGATAGAAGCTGGCATAGGAGCAGAAGACGGTGTCGGTGTCATAGAACCATTCTGTAGGCGGGTCTTCCATATCCTTCTCTTGGTTAAAGTCGAGACTGCATCCTGGGCGTCTTGCCAACCCATTTTAAGTCCCATAGGCTTCGTGCGATCCTCAAGAATCTCTCCCAATTCTTCCTGAAGAGTAGGATCTGCAGCTTGCAAGAAAAGCTCAACTTTCTCAACATCCAATGCTCTTTGTTCAATGGCATCAAGCAGATTATACCTTTCTTCAAATTCTCGTATCAACTCTGAAGTAGCTAGACCTTTGTTTGGCATGTAGACCAACTCTTGAAATGATCGCCATGTAGCCATCCCAAAGTCCTCAAGGAAATACTCTTCTTTCAGGGCTTTCTTAAAATCTTGCCAGTGCGAATTTTGAATAAAAAGATCAGTCACTTTTGCCCTCAAGGTGGGTGTGACAAGATGAAGGAAATACTTACTCATAAGTCTAGCTGGAACTCCAAAAAACCCCATCTTGATCTCATATGTCTTCAAAAATGCTAAAACATTACGGCCATCAAATAGCTTCTTCTCATTCTCGACTGCTTCAATTGCCTTAGTCGCGCTGATTGCATTTTCCTGCTCCGAATATAGTTTCCTTTGCTGAGACAACTGCTGTTGATGCAATTGCTGCTGCTGCTGCATATACAATTGTGTCTGTGCTGATTTTGAAGTTGCATATACATGGACATATTCTGCAAAATCTCCTTTAGATCATCTGTTGAAGTGCTTGACGCAGCAGTCAATGATGGAACTGAAATAGAGGACGCAGCTGGAATCGTAGAAGAAGCTGAAATGGATGCTGAAGTATCTCCCATCCTGAAACTTCTGTGACGCTTTCATGTCGGGCTCACCAAAATATGTCCAAGGGTTTCGAAAGCAAAGTCACGACCACAGAGGACCTTGACTAATTTCAGGATAGAAGATCAATCAGACGAATAAGCAAGATGAGAAAATGATGCCAAGACTCTGTTTTATTTCTGCCAATAACAAATACAAGGTTTAAGAAGAAGAAATCCAAATAGCCTTTGGGCATAGATCACCAACACGGCAGTGACTATGGTTCAAAAACAATTATTCTGATTTAAAGCAATAGATCTGATTCACTGAAAGACCAAGCTGGTGTACATCATGCAGTAATGGAAGTTGTTTTTATCTGACAGATTGTGTTAGGGAAGTGACAGCTTCTTACAAGCGTACATTATAGGGAAGCATCACAATTTTATAGTGATGATTCTCTTCTTCAACTTAAGCATCTGTAGAAAGACTTTGAGCTCCTGATAATTTCATAAATGATTCACCGATCAGCCATTTCACGATACCCATATGGTGTCAAGATCATAGGCTGCTTCCAAGTCTTTGTACTATCTGGAAGAACAAATGGTGTCTCTCGCTTTCCTAACAAGCGTGAGTATTTCTGGAAGCATGAGTATTGCGTCCCTTGGAGTTGCTTTTGTTCAGTCCAAGGGCTCCTCGTTGTTGAAGATGATGACCTCTCCGCTTCAAAGAATCACTCCGTCCGACAACTGGTCCCATCACTGGATGACTCTTCTTAGGCTTCCATGTCCTGGAAAAAATGCCTCCCATGCGTTCCAATAGCTTCTTGCCAGTGGTGAGATTCTGATCAATGTCTACGGCCACTTCATGAGTCCTCCTTATTTGCTCTCCCTGTTCATGAACGGTCACAAGAGTTTTGGTAGCATCCCCTCTAATGTCTTCAGCCACTCTCAGATAGTTCTAAAGCTTATTGCTGGTCTCCTCTGACTTCTGTAACACCTTACCTTCAAGCCCCTCAGTGATCCTATACTCAAGGTCCTGAGTTCGAGACTGACTATCATCATATCTGGTCCGAGCACTAGAGGCCTTCATGGCACTCTCGCTATTGAGCAATTCATCTCGTCCTTGAAGCCATGCCTTGTTCTCTGTTAAATCCCCACTGCCACCACTTGGCTTCAAATTGCGATTCCCATTACTGTGACCATTGACCTTGAATGCGTTGTGGCTACTTTCCTTGATCCACTGAGCCTGGTTCATACCACCTTCAATCACCTTAGATGCCTGGTTCACTCCTTTCTGATCATTATGATGATAAAGATGATTCAGTTGTAGAGATCTTCACCCAGTTGGAGTCTTTCCTTTTTGGTTAATTTTCGAGATTCACGATAACAATTGATGGAAAGGTTTGGATACTCAGAATCAATTCTTGCCAGCGGGCATGCCAGTTCCAACTCCGGGATATTTGTGCGCACCCTGACAGATGTAAATGGTTGTTTGCCCTCAAACAATTCTGTATCTTTGCTCATCTCCAATAAACACCGCCACTGCAAATCTAGCTCTGCAATTGTTGTGCCCGAAAGGATAAACATATTTCGACACTTTATTCTTCCCACAATTGTCACTACAAGACGATTGTGACCTGCGCTGCCTTCCTTGTCGTCAACGCTTTGTCTTCCAAGCTCGTCAACTTTGACTTCTTATCCTTTAGCTTTGCTATGTCCTCAATCTCCTCAGCACATTTTCCTTCTCTTGTCATTGTCACTTCAGCACTTCCTCGTCTATCTTCAGACTCCTCTATTTTTGTGTGCAGAGCACCAGCTGTAGCTTCGTCTTCATCATTGTTTACTTCAGGTCGTCTCCTTCTCTTCGACTTCAGCTCCTTTACCGCGTTATCCCCCCTCTTCTTCCATTTCTTTCGTTTTTTCTTCCCTTCAATGTCCTACTCCCCTCGTGTTCCTCCTTCTTTGCCGCCTTTTTCCTCCAAAAACTCCCTCTTTCAAAAATAGCCTTGCTTTTTGTTTCTCACGTCCCCTTTGTCCTCTTCCCCAACGCTATAGCAGCCTTCTCCCTTCGACACCGGTACTGCACCTGCCAACCAAGCAATGCTCGCCAACTTGAAGCTCACCAGCGAAGCTAGACTTTGGTGGAAGAAATGGTGGAGAGACTAAGGAATCTCGGAAGGGTCTGTTACCTAGGAATAGCTGAAAAAAGCTGTGCAAGGAAGATCCTTACCACCTGCGTACCGCACGTAGAAGATGAATGAGTTCTATGAGCTGAAACAGCTGGGTCTGACTCTTGACGCATACTACTCAAAGTTCATCTCTCTTCTGAAGTATGCGCCACAAATGGATATGACACAACAGGTGTCAAAATTTTGTGCCGGATTAAACCCACCTGTAAATACCCGCCTCGAATCAATGTGCCCAACAGACCTTTAGTACGCGCTCATTCGAGCTGCGCCCATAATTTAGGAGGTGCAAGCCAGGCCAAGAAGTAACAAGACTTGGTCTTATAATGATCAGAACAAAGGAGCATATAGGTCCCAAGCAAAGAGAGTTTAAGGTCAAAATCGAGGACAAAGGAAGAAAGCCAGGACCAACAATGTCAATAACTTTGTTCCTACCCAAGGTAATGGGCGCAACCTCCATTGTTTCCACTGCAATGAGCCCGGTCATTTCAAAAGGAAATGTCCCAAACTTGACGGAGGACAACGTCAAGGACCATTCCAAGGAACCGCCTGTGGCCAAGGAGCCGCCACCCGAGCATGATCTCAAAAATTTTCATTGGGCATAGTATGGACCCCCAAATTCTTTAAGAAATTTATCATTTCTATGAGACTATGATGAAGAAATTTCTAGAGGTAATGAAAAAAGTGAAGGCTATTCTCAATGAGTATGACAATACAATATCTTGTGAAGATGGTTCCTCATGAGGATCCATGTTGAGCTCGAAAGAGGAGAGTTCAAGCCTTGTAATTTTGCAAATAAAGAGACATGAGTGCTCACTATCCAATATAGTAAATGAGCAAAGTCATCACTTGGAGAGGCTTCTTCATATGATCTAATTTTTTGTCTACCTCCATTGAGTGGAGGTGACAAAAAGAAGAAGAATGGTGGATTCTTTTGAGATCAAAAGCTTGTCTTGAATACCAACTATCCTACAGTTAATAGTTAGTTTAGGCATAGAAATGTGAATCAACTCTTATTGCACAATAAGAAAGCACAAGAAAGGGTTAGGCTAGTTATCAATAAGCAATATACTGAGACAAAGCCCCTTGTTTTTAAAGCCATAACGTTGATGTGAACTCAATATGACATTTATGACTGTGTGGGGCTTGCTCAAGGAAAAAGAAAGAGAAACGTACTACATCAACCTTAAGTCTCTCAATTATGAGGACAAAATATTAATTTTATCCTTTAATATCTTTATTTAATATAAAATGCTACTAGAAAAGTTTATATTATTTGCTCAAGGCTAATTGACATTATAATAATTTTCCTTTATAATGTAAGGAATAGATGGACCCAAAAGGTTGTCAAGGATAGATGAATCATTTCATTCTTTTAACTAATACTTCATATTACAAATGTAATTAAAGAGTTTAGATGGCAATCATTGTGTTTTTTTTTCAAAAATTATGTTCAACATCAAGAGCAAAACACAGAAGAGCTAGATGAGGTAATATTTGAGACGTTTTATTTTTTATTTATAGGTTTGTAGCAATGACTTGCTTTTTTGTTTTGTTATATGAAGGTGATGTTGATGCTTTTCCTCTTGAATTGCTAATGAAAACTTGTAATGATATACATGTAAATACCATTCTAAGATAAATACTATAGTACTTGTATCTTGAAAAAGCTATTGATAATACATCCTTGTGTTGTTAGGATCCCAAAATGGAAATTTATATACCTAAACCACTTATAAGTGATAATAATGAGATATTTATATTCTAGATATAGAGAGTTAGCTTCATCTCTCTTTTTTTCAATTGGATTTTCTAGAAATAGTGACATTTATTTGGCATCTAATATTTAGTATAGTTGATTTACTTGTGTTGCGACCACTTAAATTTAGGAGAATGATGCATACACACTGTGTGTAAAATTATCAAGGAAAAGCCTATTAGAGAGTGAAAATAACATGATAGAATTAAATGCAAGTCATTTCTTTTCAAGTTTAGATCAAAGCATGTATTTTAAGGTGATATTTTCAACTAAAATAGTTAATATGCTCAAGATGATGATTTTTTTATTTTAGAGATTTAAAAAAACACTAAGATGCTTCCAAATCATCTTTATAAGACAAATATACATTGTTTAAATATAGCTTTATTTTTTTTAATACTTATATCTTATAATAATATATTATTTTTTTAATTAAAAAAACATTTATATATAACATTATTTTGTGTCTTAGGTTTGTGCAAGCTTAAAGTTCAATAATGGAGTCAAAAGAATCCCTATATAGGAAAATATTACTTATCCAAGAAAATTTTCTTGACATAAAGATAAAGGCCTATATGAAGAAACAATGTGCTCAAGCACTCAAAGAGTTGAAAATTGTGCAAGTTGAAAATATGCTATGCATTTCAATCTTGCAATGCTCACATAGGTAGAATGAATGCATTTGAAAAGTTGTGCCTATTTTTGTGCCAAATGCCTAGTGCAAGTTGCATCTAAAATTTATTGATTAACTTTAAGTCCTTTAGCACTCATATTCTCACTTGTAAATTGACGATGGAACTCTTCTTCACCCCCTACACTGTGAAACACTCATATGTAGATATTGGTCAATAAGAACCCTCCTTTCAATTGATGTAGACTTTTAACCCCCCCCACCAAGCTCACCAAACCTCATTTCCTGTCTTACCAAATGATAACATGTGATAGAAATTTGTAAAGTGATGTGTAATGAGGTATGTGATCAATCAAGGTTCTCTCTCATGTGCACATGCATCTAGGATTACTGGATATAGCTCTAGTAGGCTTCATGCCATGCATGGCATTGGAAAGGTGCAATTTTGTGCTTCAACCCAATGGCATGGATGTAAATTGATAAGAAAATGTATACAAGACCCATGTATAATATCCAAAACATTATGAAGTGTGATGCTTGTGTCCCTATTGGTCCCAGTGAAGTGCAAAGGTTTAGGTTCAAAAAATATACCTCTTCTTGTTGTTGCTATCAAGTGGATGGAGCTTTCCTAACATCTTCACATGCTTAAATTTCACCCACCACTAGCACCTTATACATTAAGTCATGTACTTGAGTACATTGCCCCTTAGCATTTTTCAATGGTAGCTCTTCCTTATAGCATTGAGCATCTTAGCCTAGCACATGGTCCTAAGAATGGGGAGTATTGGGCTTCCAAAAGTATCTTCTTCTTCAGTTCTTAACTCAAACGAATGCACTATATTGGATTGAAATAGACAATTGATTCCTTAATGGAGAATCCTTGATACTTAATCTTTACCTTAGGATCTTCCTCCTTATCTTGGACTTCTCCTTGCAATATTTGGTATTTTGGATCCTTACATGCTTCTTCTCTTGCCATGAACTTGGCATTGACATAATTGTAGCTAGGGATTTTGCTCTTGAAGGTTCTATTGAGATGAGGGCATTAAGGAATCTCTTTGCAACTTAAGGCATCCACAACTACACTTTCCTTGCCCAACTTGTACTTGATCTCAAAGTCATACTCTTGCAAAACTTTGATCTACTAATGTTTGTCTCATTTTTAGAATTGGTTGGGCAAAGATGGGCAAAGATCCATGGGCAAAGATCCACCATTTGAGACTCTTGTGGTTATGACTAAGGTGAATTTCTTCACAAGGAAATAATGTCTCTACAATTTGATCACTACTAAGAGCTCCAAAGTTTATGTAGCATAGTTTTTCTCATGTGTCTTCAATTTCCTTGAAGAGTTAGCCACCACCATTGGATGGCTTCTTACATTAGTACATAGCCCAATGATAGGGAATTAGTATTTATTACAACTTCAAACTCTTAGGTATCTTTAAGATAGGACCTCTCACTAGACTTTACTTAAGTTTTTGAAAGCCAGAGTGCTCAATTGGAGTCTACACAATGAAATTTTGCTTCTTGAGTAAATCGATAAGAGATCTAGCTATCAAGGCATAGTCCTTGATGATAAATCTATACCATCCAATTAAGCCCAGAAATCTTAGTACTTCATTCAGTGAACTCCAAGGTAGCTATTCTTATACATCTTTGACCTGAGCTAGTTCTATTGCAATTTTTTTCTTGAACACTTCAAATCCAAGGTATTCTATTTGCCTTTGAAAAAACCCACACTTTCTTTTTTAAGCATAGAACTTGTGCATTCTTAATGTCATAAGCACAAATTTGAGCTATGCTTCATGGTCTCATTCCTCATTTGAATAAGTTAGGATATCATAAAAAAAGACTAGAACGAACTCATCATGGTAAGGCCTAAAGATATCTTGCACCATCCTATTGAAAGTGGCTAGAATATTAGTCATATATGTGTTATGTCTTCTTCTTTGATCATGATTATCTTAGGTCAATCTTTGAGAAATTTACCATTTCTTGAATTTTATCAAGAAGATCATTGATGTTGGGAATTGGATATTTATTCTTGACTATCACATAGTTCAATATGTGCAAAGAAGACTACCATCCTTCTTCTTTTGCAATAGAATTGGGACTCCCCATGATGAGTTACTTGGTCAAATATAGCATTGGCCTAGTATTTGCTTGAGATACTCCTTCAATTCAATTGTATTGAGGATTGAAATTCAATAATTCCACTTTGCCATTGGTTTGGCTCTCCTAGTAGAAGTTCCACCTCATGATCAACTTTTGTTTTTGGAGGAAGCTTAGTCAATTTTTCAAGAAAGACATTTGCATATTTCTTCATCCAAGAAGGTTTTTTTTTTAAATTCTTTGTCTTGATTTATCTTATCATCATCAGGCTTGATTATGTAAAGGAGTAAACCTTTTCATGAGCCTTGAGATATGCATGAAGCTTTTGCTAATTGAATCTTCAATCTTCTAGCTTTTCCTTGAGTAGTTACTTAGATTCCCTTCCAATTTTGGAATGAAACTTGGCAATGGATGTGGACACCATTCAATCCATCTCTAGAAGACACTCATAATTACCCAAAGTCATGACACCAAACCTCATATTGTTAGGCTCATTACCTAGATCAAATTCTAACTTTGTAGATTATTGCGAAGATGAATTCTTTTCGATAGGTTAACTCTACCGAACTTTTGGATGTAAGAGCAGTTTCTATCACTAATCTTCTTGCACATTTTTGTGACATGAATGCTTCCACAAACAATTAGAAATTTGAAACACTTACCTTGATAACTTATGGGAGTTTGAATGAGTAAAATTGGCAATCTAATCCCCTTGCTTGTTGAGGGTATAATGAACTATTCGTTTCTCTATTTTAGCCTCCATCATGGATTCCCCTTCTTCTTATTTCTTGAAAGTAATTGTGGAAATCTTTCATTTCCCTTTTACCATTGTCCCATGTTCTTCTAATAGAACTACCCTTAATGGAAGGTTTGATTTAGGTTTGGACATTGCCTCTTGAAATGCCCTTGTTGATTGTAGTGGTAGCATCATTCAATATTTCTAAATCTGGAGCCAAATTTCCTTTACTTGGGACAACCTATTATTGACCCTCATCTCTCTTAATGAAGGCACATGATCCCTTATTTGGGACACCTTGACCCCAATATCTCTAGCTCTTTGGTTTCGATTGGATTTCCTAGTACAAGGGTATGGCATCAAGCCATGCATCTTGAAGATCTATAGGCAACATCACTTCAAGTCAAGTGTTAAATGGATCCCTCAATCCATGGTAGAATTTAGACACCCATTACTGAGAGATGTCCATAGGTAGGGTATACTTTTGAAGTGTTATGAACTAATAATAATATGCCTCCATGCTTAATACTAGTTATTAGCACAAGGTAAAGAACTTGTTCATCTTGATATATTGATAGGAAGATTACAAGTATCTTTGTCTTATGACCCTTTTCCAAATTATAAGGGTTTTTGTGGTAGTGTTGTCTCGATACCACTACTTTCACCACAAGCATGCCTTACCTACCAGTCATAGCTTTGCAATCATGGCCTTCTTAGTTGCACTTATTCCTATCACATCAAAATAATCTTCAAGGATCTTGATTCAAAATTTAGTATCAGTCTTTACATCAAGTCCCTTTCACATGAATTCAAGCTGCTTGATTTATTGATAAGGGTTTTTGTGGTAGTGTTGTTGCGATACCACTACTTCCACCATAAGTGTGCCTTACCTACCAGTTATAGCTTTGCAATCATGGCCTTCTCAATTTCACTTGTTCCTGTTGCATCAAAATAATCTTCAAGGATCTTGTTTCAAACTTTAGTGTTAGCCTTGACATCGAGTCCCTTTCCCATCAATTTATGCTGTTTGATTTACTTCAAGAGGAATTTCTTTTCTTCGAGCTTAGTGCTTGTAATTGCAGAAGGTGCCTAGCAATCCAATATCATATCATTTAGGTTGTTTCATTTAGAACACGTTGAAATCATTTAGTCTTGATTTTATAAGTCAAAATATTAAGAGAAAACATGATAGATTTTTATTAACTTGTTCATTCCTTTTGCTCTGATACCATGTGTAACATGCTATCAAGTGCTCCCTTGATGGCATGATTTTGGTAGCCCATCAAGAGATGGACCTATGTGTGATCCCTATGGAGAGACCTTTCACATCAATGTGTGATCCCTATGGAGAGACCTCTCACATCTAGTGCTAGTTCTAGCATTTGGAGTGGACAAGAAATGCCATTTGGTGAACAGCTCCTATGGACTAGCCTTGGAGAGATGTGGTGTATATCTAAAATCAACCTACTTTAATACAGATCCTAATTGGAATATTTAAGCACAAACACTCTTTTCCAATGCATCATTTTTAGTGTATTAAAAAATCCTTGAGATGCTATCTATGCAACTTGGGTCTTGCTCTAGATAGTGTTATTTCAATTTGAGCTTGCGTCTAACGATGAGCTACTATCAAGTTAAGAGAATGTGTTAGTCTAACCCTTGAAGGGATTTTAGTTTCTTGACTATTTCTAATGCCTTTAACTCTAGTATTTTTCACTGTAATTTATTTAAATTCAGCTTGATTTAATTTTGTAGAGATCCTTTATTTCCTTGAATTGAATACTTGGAGTTAAAATATTATCAAATTTCTTTGAATCATAGTTCTTCCTTAAGAGCATGAGTACTTTAATCCTAGTAATTTTCAAGGCCATGAAGAGCCTCTCTTCATTAAGATATAAGGGAAAGAAGTCCCTCATACACATGTGGTTCCTTTTTGTCTCTATCGTATTTATCTTATTAATTAATCTTGATACTATGATGGTTGAAAGGAGAATACGTGCATTTCCAACCTCTAAATTGGAAAGCTTGTAAATCACATTGGGGCTCTTTCTTTGGTCTAGATCATAGAATTGATTTTACATTTTTTTCCTTCAATAAGAGCTTGATAGAATAAACTCAAGTCTCTATTCCTAAAAATAATTCAATACTTAAGGTTCTAAATCTAATCCTCCTTGAATCCAATTCTTCGAAAGCATTTCACTTTAGGTTCAACTTAACTCTCTTCATAACAATCATTTACAATACTATAATCCAAGTATAAGGAGAAGTAGGGTTTTCACTAATCCTTCAACGTAAATACCTTATCTAATGTTTCTTTGCATCATCTAATGTTCACTACCTTCATCAACACTATTGTTTATCGATACAAAAATCATGTCCATCTTTATAACTTATCATGAAACAATTTGGTCTGATCCCACCAGGGAGGGAATGCTTTGGGGTCATTCCCCTCTAGGGCATCAATGATTAGGATCCACCTCCTCCACTATGAAGCATCATAAGGTGTCTAAAACCCAAATGTTGTAATGCAAGTGTAAGCACAACAACATAATCCTTTGATTGAGTTACTAAAGGCTTAGTGCTGTGTCATTCACACATGACAATTCCTGTCTTACTCCTATGTTTCTTCACTTTGGGGCCATCATCCATGAGATTTGTAATTTTATCATGTGTTTTTCTCCTTGGACTCTTCAATAGTCTTGAAATCATATATCCATCAAATCTGAGGCATGCAATATTAAGATAAGGTTGGTAAATAACATGGAAAAGTTAGTTTATGGCTATGCCTTTGTGCAATATGTTTCTCTTGAGTTTGAAAGGTAAATATCCTTGAAAATTATGAGATAGGGTATGTAGGAGTATAGCATTTCTCATGAGTTTGAGTAGGTAGGGTAGGAGGACTATCAGTCTTGAGAGGAAGTTAGGGATTTGCAGAGGAGAATTTTTGGGGAATGTAATGATAGATAAGGAAGCTTCAAAGTCAATGAAAGAATAATGCATATCTACGTGAAGGTAGCATAATATACCTCCTTTGTCATTCATTTATTCTTATCTCTTTCAACCTCTCTCTCTCTCTCTCTCTCTCTCTCTCTCTCTCTCTCTCTCTCTCTCTCTCTCTCTCTCTCTCTCTCTCTCTCTCTCTCTCTCTCTCTCTCTCTCTCTCTCTCAACCTGTGTGTGTGCGTGTGCGTGTGTGTGTGCATGTGTGCATGCACATGTGTGTTTGTGTGTGCGGAACATTTAGATCTTGACAACTAGCTCAACAAGTCTTTGTATGATACAATCTAACCCCAAATTTTTTTAGGAACCTTTGAGGACTCTCAAATTCTTTTCCATGAAACTCAAGAGACAAAATTTCCATCTTATTAGACAAGTGTAATCACTTTTATAACATTAATATCACTCACAACACCTCATTAGGGACACCAAAACGATGGCACACACTTGCTGCTAGGAGAAAACCTACATAAACATGCACAATTGAGAGATACTAGGGAGTGTTTGTATGGTAGAGTGACATAAGGGCTCTAATAAATGACATTCACAACTTCATATCCCAATGGAGTAACTTTCAAATGTCTCCAATGTTCTTTGTTCACGGCAAATTTTCAAAGGATGCCTCCTTTTTATTTGAAGATTCCCCTTAATGATAGGTTCTTTTGATTCTTCTCTTGTCCCAATAGCCTCTCAAGGAAGTTTTTAACTTGGCAAACCAATGAAAATTCCCACAAGTAGGCAACCCAAAGATCTATCTCTTATCTACCTCACTTAACTTGGCCAATCAATGAAAATCTCCATAGATAGGCAACTTAAGGATCTATCATTTTTCTACCTCAGTTACTCAAGCTATTGAATAATGATCATAGGCTCATGTTGTGTACCTTCATCATTTTTTTCTCACCTCTATAGAACTATAAGTGTGTGCCTTGGTCACCAACAAGTTCAATGGGGTAGTGGAATCGTGAGATCACTTGATCCCACAATAACTTTGAAATGGTCCTAGTGTCATATTTTCTCATTGCTCATGCTTATGTCAATTTTGTTAAATAATTGGTGGAGACAATGATGTACTTAGCTTGTGAATATTGTGCCATAGAACTAATGGGTCCAATGAAGTCACTCCTCCATTTCTCGAACGGTTGTCATGTAATGATTGGGGTTAGCTCCATGTGGTCCTTATGGATAGGGACCCTAGTCCATTAGCACACATCACAATGCTTTACGAGTCATACTACATCTCAAAAAAGAGTGGGCCATCACAGCTAGGACTGCAGCATCTTGCAAGCTGTTGTATCTCCATTGAAGTGTCCTCCTGTGATTCTAGCATGTACCTCTGTGAGTACATCATGCATTTCATTCTTGCACATGCATCTATGCAGCAATTTGTCTTGCCCCAACCTGTAGAGTTGGCTTGGTATCAACTAATAGGGTTGGATCTTCAGGATGAGCCACATAAGTCGGCCTTTTCTATTGGTCATTCAAGTAGTCTGTGCTCAAGAACTTGGACTATGTCATCTGCCTAATACAACATCATGTCGGCTCTAAACAAATCTCTTTCCGGAATAGATGTGCGCATGGTAGTTCATCTACAATGCCTTGTCGAGCAGCTTCTCCTATGGGGATGCGAGACATATGGTCAGCCATGTAGTGTTGCTTTCCTTTATGTACCACCACGGAGAAGTCAAATTCTAAAAGCAGAAGTAGCCATTGAGCTATGTGTCATGTAGCACAAGGTGTAATAGGGCTTGATGGTAAACAAAGAATGTAAAAGGTATACCCAGAAGATAATGCCAAAATTTCTTTATAGAAAAGGCCATGGCTGAACCCTCTCTCTCCATTGTTGAGTAGTTCATTTTGGTCTCAGTGATTTTTTTGCTAGCAAAGCTCACTGGGTAATCTAGGTTGCATTCACCAAGCTAGCACAACACAACTCCTACAATGAATTTCGAAGCATCAATGTGCACATGGAATATAAGTGTCCAATCTGGGACTTGTAGAATTGGTGCAGTGGTCAAAGCTTTTTTCAATTCCTCATATGCACGTATAGAGGTCTAGCAATCAATGCATAACTCAACACAAACCACTAATAATACCTTGTATGGCCTAAGAAGCATTGAACGCCCTTATAGTCAGTTGGGAGTGGAAGATCAACAATGACCCCAACCTTTGAGAAGTCTGTGGCAGTGCCATTCTTTGATACTATGTGCCCTAAGATGCGTTCTTGCTTTAGCGAAAACTAGCACTTCGAGGGGTTCAATGAGACATGATATAGTTGACACCATTCAAAGACTGCTCGGAGTTTGTCTAAGTGTTCCCCCCAAGTAGAGTGAACACATCCCATTCAGTGGCGAATATATCCAAAGACACCCCATTCAGTGGTGAATGTGATCTTATCCATGTCATTAGGATGCACTTGCACCTAATTGTATCCAGAGAAGTCATCAAAAAAAGTGTAGGCCTCTTTGCTAGCTACTCTATCGAGCATGTGCTTATTATACAACAATGGATAGTTATCTCTCTTTGTACTTGCATTTACCTTCTTGTAATTGAGGCACACTCTAATCTTTCCATTCTTCTTCAATACGATGACTATGGGAAAAACCCATTCCATGGGCTAAATTTTGTAGATGAATCCTATCCTCATTATCTTGTCAATTTCTTCCTTGATCACGTGCGCATTCTTTGGATTTATGGGATACGGTCACTACTTAACCGACGTGGCATCTAGTATCATGGGTATGTTGTGAGTCACCATACTTGGGTCTATCCCCTTGAGCTCTTCTAGGGACTAAGCAAGGACATCTATATATTCTCATAAGAGAGCAATCAGGCTTTCTTCATCTTCCTTGGTCAAGTCATCGACTATAAAGATAGGTTAGGGTGTCTCCCATTTCTTGGTGAAATTCACCTCCTTGACCTTGGTAGGTCCTTCCATTGATTTGCATGCTTTCCATTCTCACTTGGCTCCTAGTAAGATCACTATTATATCCCCTTTTTTGAATTTTGTGAATCACTTTGGTAGGTCTTCCAATTTTTCTTGCTCTTCTATCTACGTATCCTTAGGCATCTTTCGTCATTTCTCCCTTAACCATTGGTGTCTTAGGTGGATGAGTAGGTCCCCCTTGGTGCATCTAGTCTTGGAAGGTCAAGGTATCTCACAATCAGTATCTAAGCTGACTTTTGACGACTTAGAGTCAAACTCTCTGTCTTGGCTAGAAGAGAGGGTCTCTCCTAGTGGTTGTAGCTCAGAAGGTGAGTTAGTTCTTAGTAGTGGTGCGCCACTTGGTTTGGGCTAGGCATGCCTACTTGTAGTCAATTATGCCTATGTGCTCCAACCAAGTTTGATCATAGTCGATGTGGATGACTCCTTTCTCTATCTTAAAGGAATTCTTCTTGCATGGTCTAGACCCTACTTGTATTTGTTCAATTACATGTCCCCTATTGTCGTATTATATAGTGTATATCTCCCCTTTGCTCTCATCATTGAGGGAACGTCAGTCTTCATATTTATCGTCAAAGCTATCTTTGTTCGACTATTGATCATTCTCCAAGTTCTGATACGTATCTTCTTGTTGGTTAGAGACTAAAGCCCAATTGTATATCAAGTTTAAATTGTGCACCTTAGACCATCACCATTTAGGCTCGTCCAAGAGATTGTGGAGTGGCTTGATATTAGTTACTAGATTGCCAACCAACTTGTTGGTCACATATCCTAGGATCTCCAGGAGCTCTCATCTATTGTTTGGGACTTGGAATGTGACAAGGTTGGGTTTTGTGTGTATGCTTTCAGCTATCATACAGAGTGGTATTGAGGGTGTGTCCTTGGGCTTGCCAATTGTCTTGATGGCCGGTTCATACTCCTCATTATCTGAGAATGGTAGGTCGATGGTAGCAAGAACGTGCATCTAGTCTCACTCGTCCTCAAGACATGGAATATACTTGGTTAAGGCCCCATAGGATTTCTAATCTAGCCATTACCCTTCAGCATGGTGAAGATGGCATCTAAGTCAACTGGTGTAGTCTTCTAGGTGTCCATCTCTACCCTCATAGCCTCCATTCAACTTCCTAGGAAGATGAGACCATTTCCCTAGTCTTCTATGACTCTTGCATTGCACATCTACGGTCAACCTAGCTGGATGTCGTAGTCTACTCCCTTCATGCGTATAAAGTCAATAGATAATTGGACCTTTGTTATCTTCACTGGCCAATTCTTTAACATGCTGAATGATTTTACCTTCATTCCATTAGCCAATGTGACATTGAACCAAGCAATCTTGATCGTTGGGTTACCCCAAGTTTGGAGCAGTGCCACATGGATTAGCACACTAACTCCTGCTCTTGTTTCTATGATTCCCTTTCTTCTGACATCTCCAAGAGGTAAGACTGGCAAGACTGCATGTATATCTATGCCTTCCTAAAAGGCATTCACGTGCAAGGACTTAGGTACGGAGTGCAACGTTAGGCTAGGTATTTGCATTTCCGTGTTGTGCTCATGCAAGTTTGCGATGGCTTGCTCATTTGATTCTTCGACCCATTGATTTAGCTCTTACCATAGTGTTGGTTACTACCTAAGAAGGTCTCCTGAGCTTAGAGTCACAGGGATGGTCACGTATGTATTAAGGAGGTGGCTAGCTCCTTGCCTCTCTCCTAACCCTACGGTTCCTTGCCAATGGCCTTGACTAATTTGTTGGCCCATAGCATTTAGAATTTGTCTAAGTGGCATTACTTGTGGTGCAGTTGCATCCCTCAATTTTAGTAATGGAGGTGGAATGGCATGCTTATGCTTGAGAGATCATCGATCTCGTCTTCTAGTATGGGCTCAGCGTCTTTGAGGTGCTCTTGGGCTTCTTTCACCCACTCCTTCCCCTTCTCGATTTCTTTGAGCTAATGCTTTGGGTTGGGGTACTCCCAAACCCTAGCACTTCCCATCGCATCCATCTTCAGAAGCTAATGTTTATGCCTTTGCGGCAATGACCTTTTGCCTAGTAGGCAGTATCATGACACTTTCAGTTTTGAGACTGACCTTAGTGTTTGGTCTCTTCTTCCTATGTCTCTGACTCTTCTTTTCCATTGATGTTGCATCGAGATTCCTAGGTCGTGGCAATGATATGCCAACTTTCTTTGTTTGCACACAAGTCATGACATGCAACGGGATGGGTGTGGCCTCCCCATTGAGTGTCTCAATACTGAACAACCCCAATGGAACTGATAGCTTGATTGCTAAACTAGAGGATGGCTTTCCTCTAGGGCAATCGACAAAAAGAGGAGTGCACACTCAATGCATCTTAGGTCAACATTGTCTCTATTAGCTTTCTCCCTCTCGGGATAGTGCCAAAAAACATGTCCTAGGTGTCCAACACAATGTTGACTCTTATGTTTGCTCTTCTAGACCTCTACCTCTCCCTCTACCTAATGCCATTAGCGGTACTAGTTGATAGTCCATAAGGACTATATTTCCTTTTTCATTGCATGATACATAAGGGTTTACATAAGGTCTATTGTTGTTTGGCTCCTCTAGGGAGTGGAGTGGAGTATCACTCGGTGGATGGGTTACGTGAGGTCCAAGGAGGGTCCAGGTGGTCTAGGGATACTTGCATGATTTATCTCCATCCTAGCGATGGTTGGCTTAGTGTCATTAGGTGCTGGAAGGACCAATGGGGATCCCCTTCCAAAGAAGTTCTATGGTGTGTCTAGAAGGTAGGGTTGATCGTAATGCTGTGAGTATGGGAGGCTCTTGGGTAGTCAACAATGAATGGTGCCATGGCCGAACCTATCGCAATTAGCACAAGGTCATGACCTAGGGTCTTAGCACTCATAGGTGGTTTCCAACGCAATGCATGCATTGGACATGTGGGCACACTGGTTGTCTCATCATCTCCTACAGTTTGGCTATTTCCATCTTCATCTCTGCTAGCTCTTGTCCTGAATCAATGCCCTTCCCTTTATCCTAAGTGCTTGGGTTTGATCTCTCACTTGGCATTGAGGCCCTCTTTAAATTCCTCATGCTAGACTCTTCTCAATTTGAGCTCCTAGAGCTAGTCATCCACTCTAATAGCTTCTTCAAGGACCATTGCTAGTGCATCTCATTGCAAGCTCAAGTTTCCGATAATGGCTTTGTAGAGCTCTTCACTTCATATTCCATTAATGAATATCGTGGGCACCACTCTTTCAATTGGTATATCGCCCATAGGGATTCTCTTGAAGAGGCTCCTCACATGGGTCACATAATCTCAGATGTCCTCTTTCTCTCTCTACTTGACATTCATAAGTCGCACTAGTAGGTTATCAGAGTATTCACGTTCAAAAAATCTCTTAATGAGAAGATTTTTCAAGCCATTGAAAGTGGCTCACTCGGCAACATCCAAACTCGAATACCACATCTGCCGACCCTTGCAACCTAAGCACAGAGTGAAAGCTTGTGAGTGTTGAGTGGGATCAATGAGGCCATTGGCCTCGCCGACCTCCTCAAATTGCTCCATAATGTGGTATGGGTCATCTTTTCTTGGTATTTCTCTAGCTGCTTTGCTACCACGGGAATTTTTTATTGGCTCTTAGAGCCTTGCTAACCCTAGCAATAGAAACATTGCTAACGCTGTAGCACTCTCCTCCACTACCGTGTTATCTAGTAGTCGCTTCCTCAGAAGCTCACTCAACGTGAGGCCTCCTTCTGGTGCTCTTTCACTCTCTGTCTGATTTTTGTCTACTAGGGCTAGCACTCTTTCAATCTCTCCCATCTCCATGCTCTGGCATAAGCTTCTAGTTTGTTGATATTGGTTGTACACGACTATGCCTTGCCCAGCCTTGCGTGCTAGCTTCCTCTACTCCTCAAGATATGCTATGATGTCCTCAGGAAAATCTCCTATTAGCTCACTAATTGTTGGATCACCTTAGGAAAATCTCCTAGGTCATGTTCTTCATGGCTTCTATGGCCCGAGCTACCCTCTTCCATGTTTAAGACTTCTTTTTTTCCAAGTTTTCGATCAGGTTAATGAGGTTTGATAGATCCACTTCCCTGATAGTGTCGATCCTTGCTACGTTGAGCTTTTCAATTGTGTTCTTTTCTTGGTCCTACTTTTGGGGATCCAATCACCATCTATATCTTGGGATCTTCTCTTATTGGTGGGTTCCTTCAAGTTTTTATGTCTAAGTGAGTTGTTAATTATAACCCAGTCCTCAATTTACCCTCACTTTGTGCATGTATATTCTTTTCTATGCATTGTGCGCAATTAGACTTTTAGCTCTTTTTAAGTGTGTTTCGAGTGCTAGAAATCAGAGTGACTGAGAAAACAAAGTGTCTAAGCACCTCTAGCACTTTCATTTATGGGTTTTATATGATAGGCTTGTAAGTTGTCATTGCCGGCTTATAGAGTTTTTCACTGCGCCTCTCGCTTAGTCAAGATTTGGTAGGGGTCTATGACTCTACTTGATGCCACTAATGGGCTAGGTTGCTAAATAGTCGACTAGTGTTGCCTTTACATTGGTATTTTGGTGGTATTTTGCTGATTTATCTATTCCTTTTGCCAGAAACGTGTTTCAAGTGTCTGTGTGACCTTCACATCTTTGCATGACCAGTGTCTAGTTGGGTCTGGTCTAGATCTAAATTTTTTTGGGAAACACTAGATTCAGCCCAACAGGTGTGAATTGCAGAGGTTGAGTCGGAGCCGATGAGTGGCTATGTGTACAATGTGCTAGGACGACTTGAACGGGCCAAATGACCTAGGACAAGTGGCTGAGTACCGCTCAGATAGGCCAAACGCAGCGTGTTTTTTACCAGAATGACATAAAATTAATCGTACTGAGTGATTCTAGTAAAAATCCTATCTATGCATGAAGGAGAATGTGTGGGTATACTTGTAGTGGGCAACAAACTTGTTGGTGGCAAGATGGAAGTGGATCCACGCAATGGAGCTCTCTCTCTCTCTCTCTCTCTCTCTCTCTCTCTCTCTCTCTCTCTCTCTCTCTCTCTCTCAACCACGGTTTCAAATAAGATCTCCCTTGGCCTCTTGGCTATTAAAACCCTTCCCAGCAAAGATCTTGCCACTCCGAATCCCTCACGTTTCTATCTTAATCCCCTTGAGCACTGTTTTTTCCCATTTTTATTGATTTGTGTCCTATTTCAACATGTTTTACAACAAGAAACCCTATGCTTTTTCCAATCAATTTCTTAACATTAACCTACTCTAAATGCAACAAGAATCAAAAGCAAAGTATTGAATTGATTTCTCCTACTCTCCCATTCATCCAACCATCAAAATAACCAAAATACTTACTTGTTGTGAAGATTAAAAACCCAAAACTTCCTAGCTATCTGAAGCTCCGATTCGGGGATGAAACCCTTACTTCGATGCTGGATTTGAAGCGCACAAGTGCTCAATCATGAATCTATTGGTCCTAGCAATGGAACCAAAATGTAGAAGTGAGCTCATGCTCAACCTCCAAGACCCACGAACCGCTTACTCCTTCAAGCATTTCAAGCCAGCACTAATGGCTACCTCTCACATAGCTGATGCGCTATCCCTCTCTATGAGTGTAGTAAGCTTACCTTGATGCCCAATTGAGTTGCTTCCTCTCTCAAGTACTCTGATAGCTCCATGATTTGTGATGCAAGCTCAAGCATCCTCAAGCCTCTTCCTCCAAGCTCCATCCTCCATAGCCATGCATGAGACGAGAGAAGAGAAGAGAAGAGAAGAAGAAGAGAGGAGATGGTGGAGAGCCTCACCTCCAAGATCCCTCACCATCACACACTCACTCCCCCACTTACTCACACTCGCTTCCTCAAGCAATCACAAGCAAGCAAGAAAGAGAAGAGAAGGAGAGAAGAAGAAGAGTCAACTTTGCCACACACCAAAGAATGAGCTCTCATTCACTTTTTGAACTTTATATACATAACCTAAAATCCCATGGGCACCCATCCCCTTTTTTCCATGATTGGCCATTCTGGCAAGGTCTTTTTTTCCATTCCCTTCTACTTGGCCTATTTCTTTAGTTTATGCCCAACTCTACCCTTTTACAGTTTGCATAGGAGGGAGCTTGGCGCTCTTTTACAAAAGTATTGGGGCAACTTTTACTTAAAAATGCGCTTTTGCCTTTAGCTTGAGTTCTGAGGCCATCCTTGTCCCTTTGCTTATTCTTCATCCTACTTCTTCCATTGCCTCCATATTTTACTTCTTTTTCTTCTCTCTCGAGCTTGGGTTAACAGTGAAAGAATAGGTTTGTGAATAGATGATAGTATGAAAGTAGACAAGTTGTGGACTACTCATGATTATAGAAAGGGAGAGTTTTCAATGATTATGGTGCATGTAAAAAAGGGACAAAAAAGAAAATAATATTCATGATTAAGTGGGATAAGGGGTATATTTCAGAAAATAGAAGTTATTGGGCAACTAACATGGATTTTTAAATGAGTTTTCAACATGTTCTAGATAGGTTGCATGCTACTTATGGAAGGGGAGAGATGACACAAAATAGAGCATCTTGCATCCATGAAAGCATAAGGAAGAAATGGATTATGCTTCTCAACCCCTTCAAGGGTTTTTTGTGGACTTCAAGAGGAGTTTATGGACCAATCTGAAGAGAATATGTGGTGTTCCAAACAAGGCATGATTGCCTAATTCAATTTACTTCAATATCTTTAGGAATATCCAAGCTTGAGCAAGCAAGAATAGGGTTGAATACTCTTTGAGATTGAAGGAAGGTTTGTAGTCATCAAAAATGAGATTTTGTGACTTGTTTGGGCTGAATTACATAAGATGTTGATAGGTTTTAGAGTAGGATACTACTATAGATAGAGGTTTATAAAGCCTTTTCATTGATTCCAAAGTCTTTGCTTGAAGCTTTTATCTCTCTATAATAGGTAGAGCCTTTGGGCTATTCAAGAGGACACTTTTAAAGGGATCTCTGGCTATTTTAGTGGATTCTTTCACTATTGTTCATAACCAGAAATAGTACAGCTGAGGTGACAAACAAAGGACCCTATAGGGATCTTATTAGAATCAATGCATATTAACTCTTTGTGTTATACTCGGATGTCAGTATCCTCTTGATTTGTCATGTTTTCTTGGATTCCAAATGTATTTTGAGGTGCTTAGCATTGGATATGGTTTATGTATATAAGAGTCTTAACTTATGTTAGGAAATTTACTTAGCTATAGCCTTAGGGTGCTTTGGGCAATGGTCCAAAGTTAGTATTATGCTTATGCATTGGTCAATAGTATTGAATGTAAGAGAGATTATGTAATGATTGATACATGAATCAAAGCATTCTTGATTGTATCTCTATCCCTCTATCATAAATTCATAATTCTAAGCAACATTTTTACTTATACTCTAAAGGTTAAGGTCTTATTCGTTAAATGCCCAAGCAACATGTTTGGTTATCTACTTTACAATATTGATAGGACACCGTGCATTGCAATGGTTATAGGCATAGGCAAATATTTGTTAGATGGGAAGAATAATATTTATCTTTTAAATATTCATGAGTTTGTGGTGGCTTATAGACCTATAGGAGGAAATTGTACTATAAAGGTAAGGTCAATGAAATAGGTAGCAAATCTCATATTCTTGGATCTTCCATTTGGAGGTTAATCTTTTGGTGATTTTTCCCATCCACTATTAGATAGAATTTCACAGGATCACATGCACTACGGTAATTCTTTGGCCATCTCTATTTTGGAGATGGTTGCTAGCTATGATCACTTTTTTTAATTCTAAAAAGAAAAAGGTTTGGCTTCTCTTTGAAAGAAATGTTGTTGGTTCTATGTGCTCCCCTCCCATGTATAAGCTCTCTTGATGGGAGTTCGAGCATTTACCTTGGTGGATAGATATGGACCAAGATGATACATTGGGAAGAGAGAAAGAGCTTTACTTGGGCATGAAGAGTTATTGCAAAAATGATGTGGAGGAGACATACTCAAGAAGAAGAAAGGGAAAATGCTTCTAGACACATTGTTTGCATTCTATCTTTCTTTTTTGTGTTATATGGATATGATATTGGACTATCCAATTTTATAGTAATATTCTATAAATGCTGAAAATACATTGAGAGTGTCATTGTTTTGTTCTTTTCTTTATCTCACTTTACATGACTTACTTTTGTGCAAATAAATTTAAACACACTCCACTGTAACAACTTTATAAAAATAATATTTAGTCTTTCCAAATAACTACATCCAAAAATACATTTTTTGCTTGCACTAATAGCCACATACAAAATAAAATGCTCCTAGTAATATTTCCTAATATAACCCAAGAAGGGTTTGTATATAGGTGCATATGATGTGAGAGTAATCATCATGATAGGCATGATTGTGCTTCTATCATAATGTATTGGCCTAAGATTTAATCTTTTGATAAGTTGGTAGGATCCATGCAAAAGAAATAGGTTTGCTTCTTGAACCAATCCTTGGCAAAATTGGTACACAGAAGCTTGTCAATGAAATGGTAGTAAGATATACATTTGCAGTTGTAGATGTTACCACTTATGGTTTATAGATTTTGAAATCTCCTTATGAAAAATCCATGGATATCACTAAGGCTAAATTTTGGAATGTCCTTGGATTTTGTAGAGAAAGGGAAGGTTTTCAAGGTTGATATAACACATGCTATAGGGATAATGGTTACATATAAAGCTTTCCTAGAAGATATTGATTTGACAAAGGGTATTATTGATATAGTGGCAAATATTGATTTCACAAAGGGTATTGCCAATACAGTGGCAGAGGATGATGTAGTATTTAAGGGTAAGCATGATGCACATGCTTTACTTGATGGTGAAAATATGCAAGACGCAATGAAGGCGTATATAGATGAGACTCTCAGTCGACATGCAAAGTTATAATGACCCATGAGGTAGAAGAAGTAGATTCTTTGGTTGAGAAAGTTACTGATTTTTTATGGTAAAAAAGGTATGTATGCTTTAGCGAGTGACCTAGATATGGTCTCTAGCATTAGTTTGGGACAATAAAAGTGATGTTTTGATTGAGGGTGTCTATATGCAATGTACAAATATTAGAGAGAAGTGCAAAATATATATATTGATACAATATCTCCACTTATACTTGTGCAATACAAAGATACTTTCCCAAATACTTACCTTGGACCAAACATGAAGATATATTCTATGGAAATTTGTGTGGATTGCAAAGCTAAAGAGGATGCAGATATTCTACCTATTTTTTTATTGTTCCAGGATAAACGTACAGGGATGTGAAATCAATGGCCAATATGCATATCTATGTATGGATTACAAGAGTTGGAATAGCTTGAAAAAGGGATGGTGGAACACTTGAAGCCGATATCTTATGATCCAAGGAAATATACAAGATTTGAACTATTTCAAGGCATACCATTTGATTTGGGAGGGCGTATGGATTTCATGGGAGAATAATGCACGTGAATCGGTGAAATTATGTGAGTATCTTGCATTCTATGTATCACAATTGATGATAACATAGGACAATATTTCAATGCTAGATCTATATGTTTGAGTTGTTTCAACATGACCAAGGGGATCTCAATATACCCATGAATGTGCTCATTGGCCTCCTATATGTACTAGGGAAGAGCTTACTAATGGTTTCCAATGCTAATGTTTGAGCTGGTCCACCATTGTCTTTACGAGCAACAATTTTTCTCCTTCCAAGTGAAGAAAATGAGCATCTTGATTCTCTATTAGTAGTAAATAATGATGTAGGAGTTGCTAGCCTGAATTATACCTATTTATGGCGTAGGATTTTACACCACCACTCTAGGAGATTCAATGAGGCTTCACAATCATTTCTTTAGTGCACTATAATAAGGAGAGTGCTAGTCAATAGTGTGTTTCTAAGAGCTTCAATCTTTGCAATATTAAAATATCTTCTTTGACCATAGCTTCTAAAGTATCTTAGAAGTCATCGAGAGGAGAGCATTGAGGGCCGTTGAAGAGTACAATAAGTTGAATAGAAAGTTTGATGTACGAGTTTTGTGTGATAAATGTAAAAGATCTATGATTTTGTGTTTTGAAACAATTTGAGCTACCAAGATGCAATGAGTGGATTATTTTTCTCAGACGCACATTTTCTATCCCCAATGTAATTAATATAGTGTGCAAGTTTATTAGCTATTGTGCATTATAGTGATGGTATCTAGATTTTCCATGTTTCTATCTTGTTTTACCTTTCCTTTTGTGCAATAAAAACTAGTAAAAATGTTACCCTTGTTGTGTTTTTAGTTGGACCCTTGCATGTTCCTATCTCAGTTTATTCGTGGAAGTCTCTTTGTACCTTGAAAGGTTGTAAAAATATTGGAGCTGCAAAAAAGGCACAAAATTGCAAAGAGTAATTAGCCAAAAAACCAATTATGTAGAGATTCATATGCAAAGGTCAAAACAAAGAATCAATGATGTATATGTCCATTACCTCAAAATGTAACATGAGGTAGGCCCTTAAACACAATTGATGCATCAAACCAAGCTATCAATATATTGAAGGCACTTTCAGTAGGGAGCTTGTATAAAGATTAGATAAGGAGTATACCTTGTAGAGAAGTTGTTTAGGGAAGACCTTACCATTTCAATGGCTCTAATCGATGGAAGGACCAAGACACAAATGGAGCTAGATTGGCTTTGATGCATAGTGGACTCTATTGAAGACATTCATTGCACTCATGAATCGGTTATTGTAGTAGTGACAAACAATGATAGAAATCTTCCAATAGCAATACATTCTCTTTCTAGGTCACAAATAAAGAAATTGAAGTATCATCATCAAAACTTCCTAATTTGTGTATTTCCCATGTGATGTGGATTGTATGCCCATTCACCATAGCAAAGTTTCTCCTAATGATGTTGGCATAATCAATAAGGTAGCATCACAACCTAACTTTATGAATGCTCTTTATTGAACACTCTACTTAGAGCACCTAGATAATAACCTTTTGATTTTGTCTAGTTAAGGATGAAGACATATCAAATACACGTACTTATATCTATTAGTAAGAAAATCTAAATGCATGTGACCAATGCTTGCTTGAACAAGAGCTCAGAACTAGGATTACAAAAGGATTTGTAATGTTAGTGGTTCGAAGCATGAAGAGGGCTAGATGGAGGATGTGAAAGTCCTAATGTCTAAAAGGATGAATGGTGTGACATGGTAAGGTGTGTTCTATTGTACTAGCTTTCAAATATTCATTTCTAGTAGTGGTTGTAAAACTGTTAACCTTATGAATCTTTCTTCAAGATTCAGAACAAAATAGTTTGCTTGTCATAGTGTGAGACTTTTAGCATTTCTTTGAAGAGCTTTTGAAAATGAAACTATTGTTGATTAGTCATGTTGACTAGATTAGTGGCGGTTGCATGGATGAATACAAATAGTTCAATTCTTTCTTCTATTCTATATGCAACTTTAAACTCAGAGGAAGACTCTTGTATAACTAATGCCCCTAACTCCTTTTATAAATTTGAAGGTAAATGGACCTAGCAATAGTAGTTTATTAGCTTTCATATGCTAGGATATTTATGTTTAGTTTGTTTACTTGCTTTCATGTGTGAGATGTTTGATCTAGGTAGCATCTACTCAATAAGATTCAACATTTTGATCTCCTTCCTCAAATGGATCTTGAAACATTGATGAAAAATGGCCATGAGTGTGAGCAACTAGAGCAAGAAGATGAAGACATTCAAGATCTTGTGCATGTTTCAATTCTAAAGTTTAAGAGCAACCTCCTAAAGCTACTCCAAATGACATAATTGGTGAGTACTACTATAAATTACTAGAGAAAAGAAACTACTTGTCAACTCTACAACAAGAGGAATGAGATAAGAATCACAACTTATTTATGGTTTGGGTATACAACTTCCAACTCAAAGGAATACTCTTGTACTACCAATGGCCATAGGTCCTTTTTAAGATTCAAAGGTAGGTGAAATTAGCAAAAGTATTTTATTAGCTTTTAAATGGTAACATACATTGTTTTATCTATTTACTCATTTTATTGTGTAATGTGTGGAGTGTATGCAACATTTACTCAATAATATTTGACAATTTGAGCTCTTGCTCAAATGAATCTCAAAATGTTGATGACGTATTCAAATGAGTAAAGGAGAGGAGTAAGAAGAACATTCTAGATGTTGTATATGTCCCTTCTAATGGTCAAGACCAAGCTTGTGAAGTTTCTCTGATGACATAGCTACTAACGATTGTTGTGGATGGTGGAAAATGCAATTACTTGTTGTCATCTCTAGAATAGGAGAAATGAGACAAGAATGATCATTTCTTTTCTTGTTTTCTAAGAAGGATGAATGATACTTGAAACAAAATCTAGAGTTTGGAAGTGCTCTTTAGTAGCCAAGCATGGGTTGTAATGACTAGTTGGTGATGGGGTTTTATTTGTTTTGGATTTTAGTACTAGTAGTGCAGTTTCTAAAGTATCATCCACCCTCTATTTACACCATGATCATAATATAACATAAGAAAAGTCTCAAGTTGCTTGGATTATGCCTCTGGAGGTGGACTCAGAGCCAAAACATTTTTGTTATAATATGCTCAACTTGATGGGGTGAAGCCTCTTATTGTGTAAAATAATATTTGTATAATTTTCTAGTTGAAAATTTTACGCATAATTTCCTTCTTAGAAATTGACAAAAGTAGGAATGTGCAAACTAGGAAAAATGCATTCTTCTCAGCTTAGAGAAAAATCAGATTCACATAGGACATATCCTATATAAGAAAACTATTATATGTAGGGAAATTTTGATATGTAGGGAAACATAGAAAATTTTAAATATCTTCTCACATAGAAAATTTTTCCTATTTTCTCACATAGAAACATTTTCCTACATAGAAAGGAAAAAAGGTGATTCCCTATCCCATGTAATTCCCTAGTTTCTCTAACTAGGAAATGTTTCATTTTTCCTATTATTTACTTTCCTACTTACATGTATTTTTAACTAGGGAATTCATAGGCAATTGTCTTTTATTATGTTAATTGTAGCCAATCAAACCTTTATCTAGTCATTAAAAATGAGTGACATATTTGTACATGATGCACATAGGATGCTAGAAGAGAAAATACATCATGCTTACACATGAGGATTTGACAAATCAGGTGGATAGTAGAGCTATAAACACTAAGACTACACAAATTGCATGCCACTTTCTCTTGGAAGAGGATATTTCCCGTACAAATGTTTTGTGGTAGGATTATTGTTGAGAAAGAGGAACTTATTGCAAATGAGACTCATGATTTTTTCTTACAATTGGGGATAAAGGTGACATAAAGTTCAACTTACAATCCTAGAGGAAGTGGGAATAGTGAGAGCAGACACCCACCTATCATTAAGGCATTCACAAAGTCATGTATAGGCACGGTAAAAGAGTGGCCATACATGTTACCATATGCATTACGGGCTAACAAGATAACACATAGTGTAAAGAAAGGTTTTATGCTTGCTAAGTTGATGTATGGTCACAAGCCTATTATATTGATTGGGGAGATAGATGTTGCATGGAGTGTGCTACCTTGGCAAGAAGAGTTGACTAGAGAGGAACTACTTGCTCTATGTTATAAATAGATGTAGAGAGGACTAGAGGATATTCAAGTGTTAGTTTCAAGGTTGTGAAAAACAAGGCTTTAGAATAAGAAGAGGTTTGAGAGGAAGCATGGACTCAAGGCAAGGGCAATACACAAGGGTAATTGGGTATTGATTTATCATAGCAATTTAGAAATTCAACATAGTGTTATTTGAAAGGCCTCAAAACGGTGGTTTAGTCCACACTTGGTGAGATATATACATGATAATGTTAGCTATTGTGTGTGTGAGTTGGATGGGACAAAATTAAGCATACCTATAGTTCAAAATTGGATGAAACACTTTAAGACATGGGAGTTTATGGATCGATTTGAAGAGGATATGTGTTGTCCTTGTTAACCCCAACACGAAGAAAGTAAAAGAAAGTGGAAAAGACGCAGGGCAAAGGCAGAAAAACAGGTAGCCCAACTAAAGAAAGAAGAGGAAAAAAGACCAAAAGTGCAAGGGCAACCTTAAAAGTCCAAGGCAAATGTAAAAGGGGAAAGGTGCATTTTAAAATTAAAAGGCGCACCCTGAAATCTTGTAAAAGAGCACCGGGCTCTCACCCGTGCAATTTGTAAATGTAGAGAGGTGGTGGAAAGGAAGCTAGGAAGATAGAAGGACAATGAGAAAAGGGGCCTAGGCTAATGGCCGGCCATGTAAAAAAGGGGGATGACCACCCATGGAAATTAGGGCATGTATATAAAGTTGAAAAGTGAATGAGAAGCTCATTCTTGTGGGTGGCAAAAGCTTCTTCTACTTCTCTTGTTTCTTGCCTTCTTGCTTGTGCTTGAGAGAGGGATTGAGAGAGTGTGAGGGAGTGATTGTGTGAGAGTGAGGGATCTTGGAGAAGAAGATCTCCATCTTCTCTCTTCATCTTCTCCTCCTCTCTTCTCTTCTCTTGTCTTGCATGTGGCTATGGAGGATGGAGCTCATGGGAGAGGGATTGAGGTTGTTTGAGCTTGCCTCAAGGATCGTGGAGCTACCGGTGTGCAAGAAATAGGAGGGTACTCGATCGAGCATCAAGGTAAGCTCACTACACCCATAAGGTAGGCATTGCGCGTTGGCTATGTGAGAGGTAGCCATGGCTGCTTGGTTCGAAACACTTGATCAATAAGTGGTCCGTAGGTCTTGGGGTAGAGCTTGAAGCCCCCTTACATTTTGGTTCCGTTGCCGGGACAGACAGAATCGAGCCTTGAGCGCCGTGCACATCAAATCGAGCATGGAAGTAGGGTTTGCAGCCTGAACCAGTGCTCGAGATAACTAGGTGATTTAGGAGGTTTTAATCCGTGGAATAAGTAAGTATTTAGGTTTGTTGGAAGCATTAGATTAGGACTACTATTCTACATTTCTGTTTCTCATATTGCATGCACTAGATTAAGGTTAGATTAGGGTAAGAAAAGAGAAAACAAGGGTTCTGGTTGCTGCTCGAAATAGGAAAAGAGGGGCCCAGATTCAAGTTTTTGGGTGAAACAGGGACAGGGAACTGGCTGTAAGGTTCTGCAGTGCTGGGAAAGGACCTTAAGAGGTTTGGGAAGCCAGGACATACCTCATTTCTTTAGTTGGCCTTGTCTGTGTGAGAGAGAGAGAGAGAGAGAGAGAGTTTCTGGTTCATAGGACGAGGAAACGTGACCCCGATTCTAGGCCCATTCGATTCGTGCTGCTTCAGGTGAGTCCAGTGTGTTCCATTGGCGCTCTAATCTATTATGGGAAGTTTGTGGTGATTGAGTGCAGCACGCATTAGGAAGGATTCAAACGTGCTGGAATTGTGCCTGCCGTCGACGCAGTCGGCGGACCAACCCGTAGTGGTCCGATCCCCACGATTGCCAGAATCGGACCAACCCGATCGAACGTGCCATGTGGCACTCAGACTGCCCATTAGAATCGGACCATCGTAGTCAGACCATTGGGGCTGGCTAGTCCATAGTCAGACCATTTCAAAAGTAGGACCATCCTCCTGGTCTGATTCCCAAATTCGAACCAACCTCGTCCGACTGTTAGAGTAGGACCAGACTAGTTCGATTGCCAAAATTGGGCCCCGTCCGACTCCCAGACTCAGACCAGCCATGTCCGATTCCCAGAATCGGACCATCTTGCCAGAACAAAAAGATAAGGATATTTTGCTGACCTTGCCACATACCTGATCCCAGGACGCAACCCTGAACACCCCCAAGACCCAGTTCGACCATTAGGACCACAAAGACTAATCGAACTTGGGGTGCGGAAAGACCGTAGGATAGCCACAAACCGAGCTGAAAACTCAAATTAGGCTAAGAACGTGGGTAGAAACAAGGTGGAGTTTGCATTAAACACTTTCTGCATCGACATTTCACTTTTGTGCTCCACTAAACCTGCACAGCAAGAAAAGAGAAAAGCCTGTTTTCATACCAAGCACCACAAAAGCACTAAGCACAACATGTGAGTAAGGATCGCCGCTGCTTTCAAATAACAAGGAATGCATATGGATACCTAATAACATTAAGGAACCCAGTAGAAGGAGATCCCAAGACTTAGACAGGTGCCTGAGCGCCCTACTAGTAGCACTTGGAGAAAACACAAAGACATAGGAAGCAACAAGATAGAGGAGTGGAAGCTGCCAAAGCTGATTGGATTCATCGACAATCTCGTGGAGCTGGAAGCAGAAACAATGTCGGGATCAAGAGGCGACCAAGGGGAAGACCAATTATACTTAGGAGAATTTCCAACCTTAGTAGAGGCTGGCATGACGTTGAGTGAACTAGTGGCAAAGCGACTCATGGACAATACATCCATGGAGCAGAGTGTTACTGCCCTAGCCACCACGCTACTGTCAAGATTAGGAGTCACGCAAGGGGCTAAAGGGCAAGCTAGAATCCCCATAGTAGCGAAACGACTAGCTCGATACAAACCTTGCAGTGACCCGTACAGCTTCATGGAGCAGTTTGAGCAAGTATGTGAGGCGAACGGTCTTATTGACCCTGCGCAGCAAGCTCAAGCCTTCGGCTTGTGCTTAGGCGACAAGTGGAGGACCTGGTACTCAAGTCTGGATGACGCAAAATGTACAAACTTCGCTCACTTTAAGGGCCTCTTCATCAAGAGGTTTTCGGAGGCAGGGTATTCGGATAACCTCAATGTTAGGTTGATGAATATCAGCCAAAGGGAGAAGGAGGACATTAGGGATTACGTCACTCAGGTACGCAGTCTCTACAAGAGAATCCTTGCCAATGAGTGACCTACCGAGAGGGCAATGTCTACAGTGTTCATGAACAGGATTTGGAGTGAGGAGCTCTACAAGGCTTTGGCCAGTAACTCCACCTTACAACGCGACGTGCTAGCTCGAGTCTTCGAGGAGGCAATACATGTAGATGATCAACTTAGGGAACGTAGCATGAGAACTACAAACCGAGATAGTGCAAGCCAGAGGGACCCTGAGAGATTAACCACCTTAGGGGAAAAAGCAACTGCTAACGTGCAGGACAAGGGAAAGAGTATAGACCACAACCAAGGGATGGTAGAGATGAGAATGGAGATTGTGTGATTGCAAGAGCTCATTAGAAAGCCTATGAGATTGCATGTAGAATGTGTGTACTGCAGCGGCAATCACCTCCTAGTGGAGTGCCAAGATCCTAGATCTCGACTGTCCTCAAATTGCGGTAGATTCAGACATGATGCAGTGCATTATAGAATGCTGAGGAGATTCCCATACACACAGCAATACAAACCTCCATACTTAGGAAATAGGCCACCTAATTTCTTTGGCACGGGAACCCAGTTAGCTCTTCCAGCACCAACTGACTCAAGACCTTTCGTGTCTAGGCTGAAAATGAACCCAAATGGTATAACCCAGGCCACCAGGGTTTTTTGTAACTCACCCACCTACGATGCTCCTGTTCACTTTGTGGAGGAGCCTAATGAGGAAGAGGCATATGTCAATCTTTATGTATCCTACGACGAGGAGGGAAACCCAGTCCTGATGGACTATCAGCCAGTGCCAATGATGAATTTAGGAAGAGGATGAGGCAGAGGCTTTGGAGGGCCGAGCCAGGATCCAGTTACATGCTGGACTTGCGGCCACCCAGGCTACATTTCATCACGCTACCCAGAGCGAGAACAAGCTAACAAAGACAAAGCGGATCTCCGATGCATAGAGTGGAATCACACATCTGTTTCCTGACTGTCCTAGGCGCAAGCCATCAACGAGCGCTGCTGTTAACCCCAACACGAAGAAAGCAAAAAGAAGTGGAAAAGACGCAGGGCAAAGGCGGAAAAAAGGTAGCCCGACTAAAGAAAGAAAAGGAGAAAAGGCCAAAAGCGCAAGGGCAACCTTAAAAGTCCAAGGCAAAGGCAAAAGGGGAAAGGTGCATTTTAAAATAAAAAGGCACACCTGAAATCTTATAAAAGAGTGCCGGGCTCTCACCCGTGCAATTTGTAAATGTAGATGGGCGGTGGAAAGGAAGCTAGGAAGATAGAAGGACAATGGGAAAAAGGGCATGTAAAAAGGGGACGACAGCCCAAAAGGGATTTAGGGTTTTGTATATAAAGTTGAAAAGTGAATGAGAAGCTCATTCTTGTGTGTGGCCAAAAGTAGCTCTCCTCTTATTTTTCTTCTTCTTCTTGTTCTTGCTTGCTTGAGCTTGTGCTTGAGAGAGGGAGTGTGAGAGTGTGAGGGAGTGAGTGTGTGAGGGTGAGGGACCGAGGAGGAGAAGCTCTCCATCTTCTCCTCTCTTCTTCTCTTCTCTTCTCTTCTCTTGTCTTGCTCGCGGCAATGGAGCTTGGAGCGTGGAGCTTGAGGATGGAGCTTGCTTGAAGTTTGCACTTGGATCATGGAGCCACCGGAGTGTGCGGGAGAGGAGGTAACTCGAACGGTATGAAGGTAAGCTCACTACAGCTGTAGATATGGATGGTGCGTCGGTTATGTGAGAGGTAGCCATTAGTGCTCGGCTTGGAACGCTTGAAAGAATAAGCGGTCCGAGGGTCTTGGCGGTTGAGTGAAAGCTCCCACATTTTGGTTCCATTGCTAGGACAACGGATTCAAGCCTTGAGCACTTGCGTGATTCGAATCGAGCATTGGAGTAGGGTTTTCCCCGAACCGGTGCTTGAAGTAGATAGGTAGGAAGAGAGGGGGTTGAAGAGGGTATTGGATCTCCTTGGCAAGTAGATTTTTTGCTTTCTGAGATTTATGTTGTGGAATGGAGTAGTATAGGTATTTATTTTGTGATTTGGATGCATTTAGGGTAGGAAAAAACAAAGAAAAATAAGAAAAAAACAAGCAAATAGTAGGGTTTTCTGTTGCTGTATAACAGGCTAAAACAGGGAAACAAGGGACCAGATTCAAGTTTCTGGGTAAGATAGGGACAAAAAACTAGCTGTAAGGTTCTGTAGTGCTGGGAAAGGACCTTAAGAGGCCTGGGAGGCCAGGAAAAACCTCATTGCCTTGGTTTGCCTTGTGTGTGTGTGAGAGAGAGAGAACTTCTGGTTCACAGGACCAGGAAGCGCTGTCCCAATTTCTAGGCGTCTGTGATTCGTGCTGCTCCAGGTGAGTCTGGTGTTTTCCAACAAGTGCCCTGATCAGATCTAGAAAGTCTATGGTGATTATGTGCACCAGACAGTGAGGAGGGGTCAAATGCACGGGAATCGCACCCACCGTCGACGCACTCGGACCAACTCACTATGGTCCGATTCCTAGAATCGGACCACCCGAGTTCGGGAGTCGGACCGTCCGAGTCCCAGAATCGGACCGTCCGACTGAGAGTGAGTCGGACCAGTCCGGTCCGATTCCCAGAATCAGACCAGCCCGATCGGACGTGCCATGTGGCACTCAGACCAACCCGTCCGATTTTGAGAATCGGACGCTCGGACCAATCCGTCCGACTCGGACACTCGGACGAGTCCATAATCGGACCAGGCCGTCCGAGTCCCAGAATCGGACCGCCAGAATCAGACCACCCTGTCTGATCCGATTCCCAGAATCGGACCACTTGAAAATTGGACCACTTTTTTATCTGACTTCCAAAATCGGACGTGACCAAACGGACCAGTGGGCCGATCGGACCAACCCAAAATCGGACGTTCGATTCTGATAATCAGACTCCTGAAAATCGGACATCTGAGAATCAGATAGAAAACTGTCAAAATCGGACAGGTATCGAGAATATAAATTTTAACGCATCTAAACCCCGAGATTGACCCCAAAGGCTACGTAGAGCTAAAGGCACATCACAGATCCATCACTGGGCTAAATTTTAGAGCACGTAGCTCAAAATTTGGCTATAAACGGTCCTCCAAATTGTGCATGGCTTTTACCGTAACGGCCCTGCGGGCCGGGGGAGACTGTGATGAACCTAAATTTTAGAGCACATAGTTCAAGGGCAAAAAGGACACACCACGAGAACACAAAGACATTGTGTTCAAACCGTATCTAGTCAGCAGAGCAAAATGCAACTTCAGCAAGCTACAAATGCGAAGATGACTAGACATGACACTCTTGACGAGAGATGTACCTTGAGCAACACTGCATAGACAACCCAAGACGTTAGTGGGGAATCCACATCTGGTCGTGCAGTTGAGAACTCAAGGGCATCGGTCAGAAGGCTTAAATTTACAAGCCAAGACTCGGAAGATGAAGACATAGTACCACCTGCTTACAAAAGGGCGACCAAGTGTGAGGCTGACTATGTAGCACAGAGGATACACCTGACACTATCGGGTGTGAGGATAGTCACCACCTTTAGCAAGGGTGACCTCATCGAACCTCAAGGGAAAGGCAAGGAAGGTGATGACATGACAATCAAGCCTACAAACGAGCGCAAGGACTTGTTGGAGGAGTTGATACAAGCACAGGTCGAACAACGAGAATCAGTGAGTGAGGCCATGCTGGAAACAAGAAGGTCAAGAGACAAGGCCAAGGATAGGGTTTGGACTCACAAATATCGTAGAAGACCACGAAAGAAGCCCAAGCCTTATAGGTGAAGGCGTCGATGGAGAGCTAGCACAACGCCGCAATGGATATCCAAAGCGTTGCTTCATGCTCAAGGGTATTATGTAGGCAACCAATGGATTTGGGTACCAAAACCCCCTGCTAACCTCCTCTATTAGCTGAAGGCCAGAGTATCTCAAAAGCATGGCACAAGAGGAAATCTAAGAGAAACTCTCGGTCTCAAGGCAAGAAACCAGACATGATTTTTAGAAGGAAAGGGCCCCAGCCTAGCATGCTAAATAAACAGATGTCATACGTAGCCATTGAGCAGGCACAAAAATCATTAGTGCCCAAGGAGCCTTTGATTTCCCAAGGGGAGAACAAGCATCATAGGCACAACATGGCTCAAGGCAAGGCTGATCGCTCAACAAAGCAAATGGCACAATCGTCTAATAGCCTCGAGCAAATCATTCAGCGAGTGCCAAGTCCACCTAAGACCCCTAGATCTCCTACATCCTCTTTTCCCAAGCAAACACAGGAAGCACAACAATAGTCGTCAATGATGACTACTCACTCCCAATCTCTATCTCCATCAAAGCTTCCAAATACCCAAGAGGACGGACATGACACTAGCCGTAGCTCTCTGCCCAAGGATATGCATGTGCAACCCAAAGTGACCAGGTCAACTCATGCTCGATCCACACAGATGAATGCTCAAAGGGAAACAAAAGACATGACCACTTCCAATCGACCTAAGGACTTAACACCGCAATCCACCAAGGGTGGCCAGCCCACCAAACTAGTTGCTACTACTTCCAATCAGGGATCACAGCAGTCACAGCCCTTGGCTGTGACAATGCCCCATGTGGAATGTGTCCTTAGTAGTTTACTTGTGGAGGAGGTGTCACAATCAAATCCCTCGGCAACTCTAGCACTTTCAAAGTGCCTAAAGCCAAGCAAACCACAGCCTAGAAAAAACATGACCTTGAGATATATGCGACTGAAAGCTTCATGCTATGCATTAGACAAACACCCAGAACCCCGTATCAGGAAATAAAAGAAAAAATGACATACCGTACCCTGAATTGTAACAAAGACAGTAAACCAAAACAATACCACATCCGACACATATCAAGACTACATCGTTGATAAACCAGTAGTGGACCATGGAAATAACTCCAATGACTGCGCATACCCATCCCACGAAACGGTTCGTTAAAAAGGGGAATTAAGTGCAGTGAGGGGGAATTAATTTAATGAAGGTTTTATTTTAATAAATTATTAAGAATGGGTGAAGTTTTATTAAGTGATAAACCTTAGCAAGAAAACGGCACTTCCTTATTATAAATTTAATTACCAATTATTAGGTTAAAACGGTGCTTTAATTCGAATCCCGGACTTCGACACCTAGAGTGGGTGTCTAAATGCAAGTTCATTGATTACAAATTAAGGTGATATGGAGCACTTTTTTGCCAGCGCGTGCTCTTGTGACGGCTGGTTCATTTTAATTAAAAATTAAAGTGCATCTGTAGCGCACGTAGCGCGTACTAAGTGGACGGCGGGTTTATTTTAATTTAAAAAAATTATGTGTTTAACGCGAATGCGTGTGCCATGGTGGTAGTTAGGTTTCATTTATGTTAATTATGGGTTTCGTTTGTTTGTTGTGTTTGTTTTTCGTGGTTGGGTTTTGTATTTTCATATTAACCGTGGGTTTTGGGGGAGCTTTTTTTTTAAAAAAAATAACAAATAAAAGGGAAATACCTGGTAGTGGGTGTATGGAAATGCGAAGAATGCGCTCTCTGCAATCCAAAAATATCTGGATTTTTTTTTCTAGATGTTTATTTCATTTGAGATGAAAAATATGTTTTGTTATTTTATGGATTTGTATTTTTTATTGTGATGAATTTTTCAAAAATTAATGTGGAATTTTTAAGCATTTGGAATGAATTGTTATCATATTTCTCAGTATTTGGAAAGATTTTGGAATTTTAAAATGGGCAGAAATATGTTTTTCTGAAAGTTACAGGTTTAGAAAAATATGGGCATGGGTTGCAAAATAATAGAAAAGTTTTCTAGATTTTTCTGGAATTTTTTCAGAATTTAAAGTGTTTTTGAATTTTTTTTAATTTTATTTTCAATTTTTTTATTTTTTATTTTTGGTTTTCTTTATAATTTTAAAAGGGTTTGCGGGTGTGTGAATTAAAAATCTGGGAAAATACCCAGAAATAAGTTGTGTGGCAGCTGCGCGGCAGCAACCAACGATCAAAACCCCGCAACCGCGTACGAACAACCGCACGATCAACTACAAGCTCCCACGCGCGCGTACACACCCGCAGGCGTGTCGACAGATGGAAAATGATAGCTGCGTGTCAGCACAGGTTCAGGAAGGGATACGACGGAGGTGGGTGTGTGCAAAGGTGGGGGGAAAGAGGGCCTGGTAAATGGTGGGGGGTGTGCGGGGGTATAGGGTGTGAAGGGAGGCTAATGGGAAGTAAGGTAGTTAGTGGGTGTTGTGGGCAAGAACAGGGATTAGTGTAGGAGGTGGGGTTGTGTGTGTGCTAGGGGAAGGGTATGGGGGTAGTGGGAAGGGGTTTTAGTGGAGGGGTTAATGTGGTGGGAAAAAGGGGGGATAGGGTGTATGTTGGGTGGGAATGGGGTTTAAGGGGGGGGTGGGTTTAGGAATGGGGGTTGGGGTATGATGGGTAGGAAGGGGGGCTAGTGGGGGGTTACTGGGGGGTGGTGGGAAAGGGTGGTATAGTGGGTAGGAAGGGGGGCTAGTGGGGGGGGGGGGGGGGGGGGGGGGGTTACTGGGTGTTGGGAAAGGGGTACCACATGGCGGCAGGAGCACCAATGGCGGGCGGGAGCACCGAGGGCGGGCGGAAGTACCAGCGGCGGACGGGAGCACCGATGGCGGGCGGGAGCTAATGCGGGCGGGCCACTGTCGACTGGAGGCCGGCTGGCGAGGGGGCGGCCAAGGCTGACGAGGCCGCAAGATGGCCGTCGGCTGACGAGGCCAGGCCGGGGCAAATCGCGGGGGCGCGGTGACGGCGGGTATCCACGATGGCGACGAGTGGCGGCCGGGGCACTGCTACAAGGCGAGGAGGCGAATGCGGCACGCAAGGCAGCCGACAACGAGTGAGGGGCTGGAGGCGAGGTGGGCTAGAGACGAGGGCCTGGAGACGAAGGGGGCAGGTGAACGAGGGGCTGGAGACGAGGGAGAGGCGAGGAAGGAGGAGAGAAGGAGAAGAAGAGGAGAAGGGGGGAGAAGGGAAATGGCGGCACGCACAAGCAGGGAGAGAGGGAAAGAGGGGAGGGAAAGCAGTTAGGGTGTGGGAGGGGTCGAGGAGAGAGAAGGACATGGGGGGGGGGTGGAAATGGAGATGGGCGGGGTGCCCAGGGGGTGGGGGAGGGTTAGGATTAGGGGCGAGGGTTAGTGGGTAGGGTAGGGAGGGTGCCCAAGGGTGGAGTAGGGTTAGGATTCAAAAAGGAGGCGTACCCCCCGTCCCACGCACGTGGGCGGGGCGAGGGTAAAAAAATTTGCCGTGACGGGATTGAAAGGGCGCCCGGATATGGGGATGGAGCACGCGGATGCGACCGGGGCGCGTTAAGACGCGTAAAATTAAAAAAGGGCGCGTTCACGCGCGATACGCAGCGCGTAAAAACCTATAAAAATAAAGAAAAATGAATAACTCCCAATCTGGATGTCAAAACGAAATAGCGTAAAAACAAAAAGTGGGCAGGACGACAGGAGGAAGACGAGAAAAATATGCGATGGAGGTTCCGGGAAGGGTAAAGGGCGGTCACGTGAAAAAAACACAAAAACCAGATCAAAAAACACAATTAAAAATTATTTTCGAAAGATCCGTGCATCGGAATGAGGTGCAGAAAAAAGGAAAACTATGCAAAAAGACGTGCCCGACAATCCTATCACATTAAAACATAGTTCCGACTGAGATAAGATGCATTCACGTGGAAAAAACCCGAAAAGGGGATCAAAAATTAATATCGGACGAAGCGTGCACCGGAATGACATGCAGTAAGAAGGAAAAATCTCCGCAGCAAGTAGTGGCACAGGGTTATCATGTTAAACTGCAGTTCCGGTGGAAGTAGGAGGGGTTCACATGCGAAAAACTCCAAAAATACACCCGAAAACTCACTGAAAAATTAATAAGTAAAAATCCAGAAGTTGAAAGAGGGAGGAGGAAAAATGAAAAAGGTGGGGGAAGACAGGGGGGATACGACAGTTAAATCAAATTGGAATTCCAATGCAAACAGGGCAGGTTCACATGGAAAAATGTCAAAAAAACGCACGAAAAAGTTGTAAAAAAACCGAAAAATTAATAATGGACAGACCGTGTATTGGAATGACTCGGAGTAAAAAGGAAAAATATCAGGGGAAAAGTGCTTGGCAGGGCTATGACGTCAGATCATGGTTTCGAAGCAAGAAAAGTGCGTTCACATGAAAAACCGGCTAATTTGCGGAAAATGCATCAAAAATTAATAACTCAAAAACCGTGCACCGGAACAAAGGTAGGTAAAAAGGAAAAATGGGCAGTTCAGAGGGAGGAACAGAGCTATAAGGTTGGTTTTGGACTTCAGTGAACGTAGGGTGCATTCACATGGCAAGTCCTCAAAATCAGGGAATGAAGGAAAACTGCAAGGGAACAGCCCCAAGGGTGGGTTGAACATGAACGGGTGGGTGGGAAGGGACCCCCTCAGGGTAATAGCAAGGCATGGCATACATGCATGAGCAGGTTCAGGCATATGCAGAAGGATATGCAATGTAGACGTGCAGGGACGCGTCCCCACACTTAAGTCCTTAACGGATAGGGTTAACCGAGCAACAGGGACCTAGGACCACGCCACAGACCATCCACTAACTTCCCCACACTTAAAACATGACCGTCACGGAGAAACAGAAGGTGTAGGGTTAGAAAAACTTGGCCCATTTTGTCAAGTAGCAAAGTTGAGTGTCGATGGTACATCCTGTGTTGTTATCGGCTTCTGGAGGTACCAAGGCATTTTCTTGGCACACGTCCGTCATGGCAAGGACCACGCAGCAGCACCTAGGGAGGTAGCTGATTGAAGGAATCGCAGGAAATTTATCGATGATGAGGGATATTGCACTCAACTCACAGTCACTCATATGGAATGAAAGAATAGTCACTCGCCCCATGACTAATATCACTCGAGGAAGAATGATGGAAACCCATATCTCGTACCCGGTTGAGAAATCAACAGGGGAATGGTGCAGAGGGAGTATGCCAGGGTGCACAATTGATGGTGCATTAGTGCATCCAACCCGTGTGGCATAAGTGCAAGGAGGAAGGCAAGGGAGCCTTACAGTGTAGTGTACAGAACAAGGTGATGGGTCTTGTGATGACGGTAAAGATCCATCCCATGGGTGCATAAGGAAACGGAAATATACCTGACTTCAAGTGTCGTAACGTCCCTCAATCTCACCTCTCTGTAATTGAATGAAGACACTCCAGTCACACTCAACCCACCCTCAGTCTCACGCTCTATTGATAGATACAGGAGGGCAACCATGTCTTGAAAACCCGTTAATGTAATCCTCACAATCACTTGTGCAAAGGTTGTATGCCTTGTGCACATTTGATGGTGCAACGGTGTATGCCTCCCTTGTCAAGATTGTGGGAGAGAAGGAAGGAGTCTCACTTGTAGCTTTCTTGCTTGCACAATGGGGGAATACACACAAGGGTGGAGGTTGAAAACAGTTTTCCTCTTCTTAGTTGTTTAAGCCAAAAGAACTCTTGTACAAAGAAATAGAAGAACCCTATATATGGGTCTTAAACCAAACTCAACTAACTAAGGTGGCATACTAACTGAGCCACAAACTAGAGTAGATAAGGATAGCTGTCATGTAGCTATTATTCATGGGTGGTGTACCAACCGCGTCTGCAACTGACAAGTCGGTGACATAAATACACAACGGTCACCCTGGCGTATTACGAGTGGAGCTTGATATCTCAACACTCCCCCTCGAGCTCAATCCCAATTCCTGCACACCAAGCAGGTCTCTAAACTTGCACAGCTTCTCTGCGCCCAATGCCTTCGTGAATATGTCACCTACTTGATCCTCTGTGCTGATATAAACTAGATCAATAAGACCTAGTAAAACCCTCTCTCGCACATAGTGATAATGCACCTCAATGTGCTTTGTTCTAGCATGATAGACTGGGTCATTTGCCAAGTGTATACTACTCATGTTGTCACAATAAATGACAACTGGCCCATCTGTAGACTGATGCATATCATAAAGTAGCTTATGCAACCAAGCTACCTCACATGCAGCCATTGCTGCACCCCTGTACTCAGCCTCTGTGCTCGACAAGGCAATTGTAGGTTGTTTCTTGCTGCTCCAAGTGACTGCAGCACTCCCAAAAGAGAACACATATCCACTGGTAAATCGTCTATCAGAAATACTACCTACCCAATCAGCATCAGTGTATCCATGCAACTGTATCTGAACCCCAATCTCATAAAATAGTCCATACTGCAATGTGGACTTCACATACCTGAGTATGCGTCTAGCCGCATCCAAATGTGGCTTCCTTGGAGCCTGCATAAAGTGACTTACCAATCCAACAACATAGCTCAAATCTGGCCTGGTAATAGTCATATAAATCAAACTTCCTACTATGCGTCTGTACATAGTAGGGTCTTCTAGAAGCTCACCTACATCTATGCTCAGCTTCACATTCTGCTCCAAAGGAATTGAAATAGGCTTACAGCCTGTCATCCCATATTTGGACAGCATGTTCAATCCATACTGCCTTTGCAAGAGCTGTATCCCACTTGGTGATCTAATCACCTCAATGCCCAAGAAATAACACAGCTCTCCCAAATCCTTCATCTCAAACTTCTGCTTCAATAGCATTTTCACATGAAGGATATCTTCATCATTGTCACCTGTCATAATCAAATCATCAACATAAATGACAAGTAGCATAATACCTTTCTCTATTTTTCTCACATAAAGCGAGAAATCTGCCTTGGAAATCTGAAAGCCAATAGTGACAAGATACTGTCCTATCTTGTCAGACCCTGCTCTAGGTGCTTGCTTCAAGCCATACAAGGCTTTCTTCAACCTGCAAACAAACTTAGGATGAACAGCATGCACATAACCTGGTGGCTGCTCCATATAGACCTCTTCTTGCAAATCACCATGCAAGAAGGCATTCTTTACATCCATCTGATGTAAATACCATCCCTTTGATGCAGCCATAGCAATGACTGCTCTTACGATTGCCATCCTTGTAACCGGACTGAATGTTTCTTCATAGTCAATGCCATATGTTTGTGCATACCCCTTGACTACTAATCTTGCCTTGTATCTGTTCACAAAACCATCTGCATTGTGCTTCACCTTATAAACCCACTTACAACCAATTGCATTTTTACCTTTAGGCAAAGGTACCAATTCCCATGTAGCATTTGCTTCCAAGGCATCCATTTCTTCATCCATGACTTTCTCCCATTTTTCTTTTCCCATGGCTTGCTCAAAAGAAGTGGGTTCTGGTTCCTGTATCACTTTGACCATATATGCATAGTGAATGGCTGTAAATCCATCATATTTCAGCCTATCCACAGGATACCTAGCTCTCGTAGACCTGCGCAAAGTAGGTTCACTCCGAGGGGCTCTCAAAACATCCCTGGTCTTCCTTACTCCAGGTGTAACAATAGAAGGAATACCCAACTCATCATCAATGCTCTGTTCTGAGCCACTGGATTCACCATCCACATAAGAGTGACCTGCATTCACATCAAACATGGGCTGATCAACCTTCTCTTTTCCTTTTCGTGATACCTGCATACCACTATCTGCATTGCTTTGAGAAGATTCTCCTTATCTCAATCTGCTTGTCCATGGCGAAGAATGTGAACCACTGCTAGAGGACGCTCCAGGTCCACTAATATTTTGTGACTGCTGCTGTGGATTCTGTGCAGCATTACCATTTTGTGCATCTACATCATCCATCACATTTACTGGTTTATACCAGCTACTCATCTCATCAAAAACAACATCTCTACTCACTGTAAACTTACGAGTAGAAGGGTTATAGCATCTATACCCTTTTTGCTGCAGAGAGTAACCAATAAAGATGCACTTCTCAGCTTTTGGATCCAACTTAGATCTCAACTCATCTGGCACATGTACATAGGCAATGCAACCAAAAATTTTCAAATGAGAAATATCTGGTTTCCTACTAGTATACCTCTCCTCTGGAGTCATTCCATGTATTGCTGCAGTGGGAGTCCTGTTCATTATGTAGACTGCTATAGCAACTGCTTCAGCCCAATAAAAATCTGGCAAGTCTTTTTCATTGAGCATGGCACGAGATACCTCTCCAATATGCCTATTTTTCCTTTCTGCAATTCCATTTTGTTGTGGGATATGACTGCATGAATATTGTTGCTTTATGCCATGCTCCTGCAGGAACCTTGCAAACTCATTTGAGAGGTATTCTCCCCCTCCATCTGACCTTAGGCATTTTATCTATAGGCCTGTTTCTTTTTCAACCATCACTTTAAGAGTTTTGAAATGCCCAAAAACTTCACTTTTCTTTTTCATAAAATACACCCAAACTTTTCTGCTATAGTCATCAATAAAACTGACAAAATAATGACAGCCTCCAAGAGATGTAGCTTTAGTTGTCCACACATCAGAGTGGATTAATTCCAATGGCTTCTTACTCTCTTGAACATGTCTAGGAAATGGTTTCCTTGCCTGTTTTCCAAAATGACAGGCTTCACATACCTTATGCATTTCTGCAACCTTGAATTTTGGCAAACCTGCAACAATATTTTGGGCCTGCATTGATTTAAGTCGTTGTACATTAACATGACCAATGCATTTATGCCAGATATCAATATCTACAACTACTCCAGTCCCATGTGTAAACATTGCTGCACTCAATTCAGACATGTCTGCATCCAATGTTAACATTATGCCCTTCTTCTTTCCTTTTGCTATCAAGCGACCTTTATTTTTCATATCCTCAACAAAGCATCCATGAGGATTAAATCTGACCTGCAAGCCCTGCTCAACCATTTGACCAATAGAAACCAGATTCTTGGTGATATTCGGGACATGAAATACATCGGACAGGTATTTCTTTTTCCCATCCTGCATAGACAAAGGAAATTTTCCAATCTACACAATAGGATGTGCAGTATCATCACCAGTCTCCACAAATCCTGGTTTTTCTATTTTTCTTGCATCCTCCATCCATTCTGCATGACCTGTCATGTGGTTTGATGCACCTGAGTCAACATACCATACATCATTGCTTTCTTCTGTACTTGTCATAGAATTATTCATGTGCTGCACCATAAACAAGTGCTTATTTTTGTCATCACCCTGTCTACTAGAAGATGCATAATTCCCTTGTTGCAGTTTTCCATTCATGATGTCATTCTGCTTTTTATAGCAGTCTTTAGCCATATGACCCATTTTACCACAGTAGTAGCATTCAACATTACTGTTTCCATTTTGGCCTCTTTGCCATCCACCACGACCTCTTTGGCTCCCCCTGCCTCTAGAGTTACCACGTCCTCCTCCATAGGACTGGTTTTCTTGAGTTTGCTGCATATTTTGATTTCTACCATGGCCTCCATATCGGCCTCCTCTACCTCTGCCTCTACCTCTTCTAGCATTTGAGTAGAAGACAGCTTCTTTTGAAGTTCCTCCTGAAGAAGATGCACCACCATTTCTCTGCTCCTCAGAAATTAGAAGAGCAATCAACTCCTCAAAATCAGGAAATCTTTCACGAACTGAAATGGATGTCCGAAACTGTGCATAATCCTTTCCTAGACCATTCAAGGTCACGGAAACTAAATCATCATCTTCCACTGGCGACCCAATGGAAGTAAGTGCATCTGCAATCTTCTTCACCTTCATGTGGTAGTCATTGATGCTCATATTTTCTCTTTGCACATTTTGCAACTCTTGCTTGAGCTGCATTTTCCTGGCTTGCGTATTTGTGCTATATATTTTTGACAAAATATCCCATGCCTCCTTTGGCGTACTTGCATCCTGAATACGCACAATCATAGAGTCTGAAATACTGATAGACAGCCAGTACATAACTTTCCTGGCTCTCTCATGCCATGCTTTAAATGCCTGCATTTGCTGTTGATTGGGAACATCAAGAAGAACTGATTCTTCTTCATTTCCTGCAACAAATTCCCAATATCATTTTCCTATAAGGAAATTCGTCATTCTAAACTTCCATGCTTGGAAGTTGTTCTTATCAAGCTTTTCAATGACAATCTGTGAGAGAGAATCAAACGCCATTACAGAACACTGCAAAAAATTCTGTCACTACAAAGAACACAGCTTCAGCCTTACAAAGGCAAATCTGCTTCACCGCGAAGGGCGTCTCAACCTGAGACAATGCACTCCTGCACTTTCCAGCTGTGCTACCTGCAGAGATCAGCTCCCAAAATAGAAAATGAAAGCAACACTACTCCTCTTACCAGAACACCGCGAGCTTGGCTTGCTTTCTTGAGCTCCTTGCCACGAACAAGGCTCTGATACCATGTCAAGATTGTGGAAGAGAAGGAAGGAGTCTCACTTGTAGCTTTCTTACTTGCACAATGGGGGAATACACATAAGGGTGGAGGCTGAAAACAGTTTTCCTCTTCTTAGTTGTGTAAGCCAAAAGAACTCTTGTACAAAGAAATAGAAGAACCCTATATATGGGTCTCAAACCAAACTCAACTAACTTAGGTGGCATACTAACTGAGCCACAAACTAGAGTATATAAGGATAGTTATCATGTAGCTATTATTCATGGGCGGTGTACCAACTGACAAGTCGGTGACATAAATACACAACGGTCACCCTGACGTATCATGAGTGGAGCTCAATATCTCAACATCCCTGTGCCGGCATACGGTGCAAGAAGGAAGGCCAGGGATCCTTATGGTGCAGTGCACAGAACCAATTGTGCTTTGTGCATTGAGAGGCCTATCCCGTGCGTGCAACACTTGATTCCCACTTCTCACCTCTCATTGGAGTTGAAGGGAAAAGACTGGTCACTCGGCCCACCCTCTATCTCACGCTCTATTGATAATTATAGAGGGCAACCATACTCACTTCCCCATCTGGTTAGGATGAAAGCTCACAGCACTCAAGGGGTTGTCGATGAAGATCGCGTCGTCAGTTGTTGAAGAGGCGTACCCAGGGAGGTAGCCATCAAATCGAAGGTTGTGTTGGATAGGAACATGGCGTCTGCTAGAGGATAGTTAGACAATGTGTAGAGACACCCAAGACACAGCGTACCAAGGGAGGTAGCTTCGGAATTGGATCCTGAGGATGTCAATTAAATGAATCCACTTTTTGGACTGCTGGGTGTTGCCACCTTTTCCACAGCCAGCTTCTCACCCAAGGGTGTTTACCACCTTTTCTTGGAACGAGGCCTGCTATGACACGGAATTGCTTCCTTTTCTCTCATAACAGATTTTTTTTCTTTTTTTTTTGCTTTCTCATATTTTCGAGGGTGTTTCCACCTTTTCTCGAAAAATAGGTCGGCATGACAGGAACCTAAGTCCTTTGCTCCCATGACCGATATGTTTTCTTTTTCTTTCGTTCTTTCTTTTTTTCTTTTTTTTTTCTCGTCGAATCGAGCAAGGGAATGGTAGAAAGACCATATATTAGAACCAACCTCACCACTGTCTCGCTGGTGGAAAGTAGAGGATAAGAGATCAAGGCTGGAAGGGGAGTTTGAGGGGACAGAGGTTTGCATCCATCTCATCAGGAGTGACTGAAGAACGGCTATCAGAAGTAGCATCATAAGAAGTATAGTGCCGCTTCAACGAGGGAAAGGATCAAGTGACCGTAATTGTCAAGATCCCCAAGGAGGAAAGTACTTCTTCAGGCGATATCCATTGATCAGAAAGGAATCATTAGAGGCATCAACAGTCTGCACTTGGACAAAGCCATTAGGGTTGACAGCAAGTACCTTATATGGGCCCATCCACCGTTGTTGGAGCTTTCCAGGAAACTTGCCAAATCGTGAATCATAGGCTAGGACCAAATCACCTTCTTTGAACTCCTTGTGCTTGATGAAGCTGTCATGGTAAGTCTTGCGTCGAGCTTGCGTGGCTTCCATGCACTATAGAGCCATCGTGCGAGTTTCATCCAAACACTCCAGGTGCAGGAGATGGCATTGCAATGAATCATCGTCTCCCAAACGCTCTTTGATAGCCACTCTCAAAGAGGGCAATTCCAGTTCAACAAGGAAAACAGCTTCTGTACCATACACCAACTGAAAGGGTGTCTGTCCTGTTGCTGCTTTATGGGAGGTTCTGTACGCCCAGAGGGCCTCTGTAAGTCGATCATCCCAATCACGACGATGTGCGGCAATTGTTCTTGTCAGAATCGAGCAGAGGATGCGATTGGTGACTTCGACTTGGCCGTTGGCTCTAGGGTAATAAGGAGTGGACTTGCGATGGCGGATCTTATACAACTCTGTCAATTCTTCCATGACTTTGTTAAGGAAATGAGTGCCTCTGTCACTTACAAGCTCTAGGGGACTGCCAAAATGGGTGATGATATTCTCATATATAAACAGGGCCACACTGTTACCATCATCCCGCTTTTGGCCTTTAGCTTCAAACCACTTTGTGACATAATCCGTACATACGAGGATGTATCGGTTCTGTTTCCTTCTGGTGGGGGGATCGATTGGGCCTACGAAGTCGATGCCCCACTTCTCAAACGGCTTTAAGAGAAGGATAGGTTGCAGTGGAATGGCACTTGTCTTTGTGGGTTTTCCCATTCTCTAACAAGCATCACATCTTTTACAGTAATAATAGGCATCCTTGTGGATGGTAGGCCACCAATAACCTACTTAGCAGATCCTTCCTAGATGTGGCTTCTCCTACAAAGTGGCCTCCACATGGCTCATCGTGGCAAGCCTTCAGAACAATCCCAATCTCATTTCCTACAACACATCTTCTAAGCACTTCATCTTTTCCTTTCTTGTAGAGTGCACCACCTAGCAGGGTGTAGGGGGCTCATTCTAACATAAGCTTCTTTCTATCTCGACTAGAGATACCAGGAGGTACTGTTGGGTTGCCAGCAAATTGGCATTGTTTGCATACCAGGGAGTTACAGTTTCTACCAAGAATAGGGAAGCATCAGGGAGGTCTAGATCATCCTGCTCCTCGTCTGTAGTTTGTGAGATATGCGACAGATGATCAGCCAGAACATGGGAACGACCAGGATTAGTAATCACCTCAAAGTCAAACTCCTGGAATAGAAGGAGCCATCTCATCATTCGTCCTTTCACATCTGCTTTGTTCATCAGGAAGGACAGGGCCTCATGATCCACATAAAATTTAAAGTGGGTAGATAGGAGGTAATGGTGGAACTTTTCTAGGGCAAACACCATTGCCAAGCACTCCAGCTCACTCATTGTATAGTTCCGTTCCCTAAGAGTGACTTTTCGGCTTGCATAATAGATCGGTTGATCCAGCTTTGAGGAGCCCTTCTGGCATAGGACTATGCCTAAGCCTTCAATAGATGCATCAGTGTGTACATGGAACTCTTTCGTCGAATTAGGAAGTTGTAGAATGGGTGCCTCAATTAGACACTGCTTCAGAGTGTGGAAGGCTTTGTCACATTCTTCCGTCCAAGTAAACTCTGCATCTTTCCTCAGAAGCTTGTGCAAGGAGGTTGCCTTTGTTGCAAAATGGGCTATGAACCTTCTGTAGTAACCCACATGGCCTAGGAATCCCCTCAACTGTTTGAGGTTGGTAGGTGCTATCAGAGCTGCGATCTTTTCGATCTTTGCAGGGTCTGTTGATATCCCTTGTGTAGAGACAATGTGGCCCAACAGAAATCGAGAAGAGACCCCAAAGATGCATTTGTCAAGGTTGAGGGAAATCCCATACTCCCGGCAAAAGCATTGTTCCAGGTGCCTCCATTGTTCACAGATCAAACTATAGACAGAGAAGTCATCCAAATATACCTCAATGAAGTCGTGCAGATGATTCTGAAATGCGGCCATCATGACTCGTTGGTAAGTAACAGGGGCATTGCAAAGCCCAAACGGCATTACTCCGTAAGAGTAAGTCCCCCATTCTGTGGTGAAGGTTGTTTTGGACTCGACTTCTTCTGCGATTTGGACTTGGTTGTATCCGCTGAAACCATCCAGAAGGGAATAAAGCTCATGTCCTACCACTGTGTCCAACAGTTGGTCTGTGAAAGGGATAGGAAAGTGATCCTTCTTCGTCTTGGAATTCAACTTGCGAAAATCGACACATATTCGCAGTTTGCCATTCTTCTTGGGTACAACCACGATGGGTGAAACCCATTCACTATTTGCCACTGGATAGATGAACTCGGCTTCCAGAAGCTTTAGCAGCTCCGCTTTCACCAATGTGGAATAATTCGGGTTCATTCGCCTCTGTCGTTGCCGTATTGGCTTGGCATCAAGCTCCAAGTCAATATGATGCTGACATATTGTGGGATCAATCCCCTTTAGGTCTTTATAGGACCATGCAAACACGTCCAAATTTTCTTTCAACAAGTTGTACAAGGTTGACAACTCCTCTTCTAGGAGGCTGCTACCCACCTTCAAGTGGCGTTCAGTGCCGTCTGCATCCACAAAGGTTAACTGCCTTTCACCTTCTACTTCATGGATGAAGGTCCCACGGACTGCTTCTGGGTAGAGATCCGACTCCTTGAAGGGAGTGGTATCCTCTTTTGATGTCCCACTAGAACCAACTTCTTCTTTTGGTGGAGACTTAGGTTGCTCCTTAAGATGTTGAAATGGGATTAGAGCCGTTTCGGGTTTGGTTTCAAAATTAATTACCTCTTTGCTTGAAGGCTCATCTTCTGATGACACATCCATGAACGTCACATAACAGGGACCCTCTGATGCCTGTTGGGTTGGTGGTATTGGTGCTTGTTGGCACTGTGCATCATCATCATCATCATTCTTTGGCAAGGATGGGTGAGGACGGCATGAGACACTGCTGAAAGACGGCTTGTTCTTCTTAATCCATTTCTTATAAAGATTTTGAATATGAGAAGATCCATTTACCAGACCAAATGGTACCATCATCATTCTGTCCCATAGCATGAGCTCGTCTGCTTCTGATGCTTCTAGAACTTCTTCTTCATATATATTCGCTTCGGGTAGGATAGATTCTTCTGGTTCACTTTCATAACATTCTTCTTCCATATTCTCTGTTTCATCTTCTGCCTCTATCTCTGCTTCTGTTTCTGTCTCTGTCTCTATCTATGTCTCTGTTTTTGCTTTTGTCTCTATCTCTGTAGGAGCTCTGTAAGAGAAGAACAGGTTTTCTATTTTATCTTCTTTCTCTGGCTCTGGCTCTGCTATGGCCATGTAACAGGGAGAACAATACATCCATGCTTCTATCTCAATGTAAGAAGTGATTTCAGAAGTCATTCCTGGTTCAGGCAGGAAGTATTCACCCATTGATAATGGCTTTGCATCTTTTGGAAGTCGGCTTATAGTATCCACTGTTAAGGAACGTGCCACTGTTTTCTTGGGAAGGATCTGTTTAACAACATCCTCGTCTGTTGATGTTCCATCTGTAGCCTCATTAGGGGAGTCAGAAGATAATTCCAAGGAGGTGGATCCATGTCCTTTTTGAGAACCATAAAGTTTCAGCACCACTTTATTGGGTCCTCTAGCCAAGGTCAAGGTTCCTTTGAACCAATCCGTCCTTGCTCGAGCTTCAAAAAGCCATGGTCTGCCCAGTAACAAAGGGTAGGATGTACCATAAGAGTTTGGCTTCACAACCAGATAGGTTAGCCAATAATCTTTTCGAGCCACTGTAGTCTTCACATATGGGAGAATGCCCAAAGGCTTGATTCTGCTCTGATCCGCCAGTCTGATGAGCCATTGGGTTGGTTGCACACCTTGTAGGCCTAGATCCTTCATTGTTACATCTGTCATAATATTCACTGATGAACCTCCATCAATCAGTGCATTTGCAATGAAGCAGCCTTCTATCCACACGGCAGTCTCTGGAGTACCCGGATCTAGGAAGGCGTTAGCTACGTCCACTTCTTTGACAGGCTCTGGAGCTTTATTGGACTTTGTTGCTGTTGAAGGAGCAATCCTTAAACCACGTCTTCTTGTCAATATACTTTTGAATCTTTTTCGGCAACTAGGAGACAACATCAATAATTGTCGGAATGTGAGATTTGGTCTAAAGGTATCTAGATCTCTGACCAGATTGTATTCCTTAATAGGATCCACTGGCTTCTCTAATCGGTTAGGGAATGGGGCAACACCCATTTTCATTTTTCCTCTTTCTTCCAACAGGGGAATTACAGGAACTTCTTCTGCCACTTGTGGCACTTCCTCCTCTTCTGTCTCCTGGACCTCTGGTCCTGTCGCTGGAACTGTCTCTGTAACTCTCTGTGGCACTGTAGGACTCTGTACGGCACTATCAGGCTCTGTTCTGTTCTGTTCTTCTGGTGGAAGATTGAACTTTACTGTTCTGCCTAGAGGGTTATTTTCTTTCCGGATAGGTGGTTCCTTCTACTTTGCACGAGTGATGGCAGCAACTTCCAATTCCACTAAATTGGAGGTAGGCTCTTGGGCCTTGGCCGGACTATCAGTAGCACTATTTTTCACGAGGGCTGGGCTTGGACAATCTTTTGCAGTATGGCCTTCTCCTTTGCATCGACTGCATAAGGGCTTGTAATCCACTGATCTTCTGGGATAAGGAAACTCATGAAGAGTTGATCACCTTCTTAACATCCAACATTTCCCTTGTTTGCTTTTGCAACAGCTTCAGAATCTCTTCATTAGAGAAAAGCTGACGAGTGGTTACAAAAGGTTCACCTTTGGAGGGAAGAGAGAGAGCCTTCCCTAAGCCTCGAGGTGTCAAAGTCATAGAAATTCCCTGGACTAGTTCCATCTTCTTGCTGTAGGAGGCTAGAAACTCATCACATAACGACGGATCCTCTGATTAGTGTAGGAGGTGGGGTTGTGTGTGTGTTAGGGGAAGGGTATGGGGGTAGTGGGAAGGGGGTTTAGTGGAGGAAACACAATATTAGTGAGTTTGGGAATCTCCCAATTCCCATTTTTTGAATACTACAAAAGGTGGCACCCGGATAACATGCTCGTAAGTTTCTCAAAACCATATGATGTGACCTATCATTGGAAAGCACTTGAAAAATGGAATCTATTGAGCTATAGAGCACTCAATTTGGAGTAATGTTCAAATTATGGAAAATCCAAAGATTTGACCATGTGTCCCAAACTTATGGGAAATTCCCATATTCCCCAATATGGTATTAGGGGTTAATGTGGTGGGAAAAAGGGGGGATAGGGTGTATGTTGGGTGGGAATGGGGTTTGCGGGGGGGGGGGGGGGGTTAGGAATGGGGGTTGGGGTATGATGGGTAGGAAGGGGGGCTAGTGGGGGGTTACTGGGGGGTGGTGGGAAAGGGTGGTATAGTGGGTAGGAAGGGGGGCTAGTGGGGGGGGGGGGGGGGTTACTGGGTGGTAGTAAAGGGGTACCACGTGGCGGCAGGAGCACCAATGGCGGGCGGGAGCACCGAGGGCGGGCGAAAGTACCAGCGGCGGGGGGGAGCGAATGTGGGCGGGCTGCTGGCGACTGGAGGCCGACTGGCGAGGGGGCGGATGAGGCCGAGGCAAATGGCGGGGGCGCGGCAACGGCGGGCGTCGACGATGGCGACGAGTGGTGGCCGGGGCACTGCTGCAAGGCGAGGAGGCGAATGTGGCACGCAAGGCGGCCGACAACGAGTGAGGGGCTGGAGGCGAGGTGGGCTGGAGACGAGGGCCTGGAGACGAAGGGGGTAGGCGAACGAGGGGCTGGAGACGAGGGAGAGGGGAGGAAGGAGGAGAGAAGGAGAAGAAGAGGAGAAGGGGGGAGAAGGGAAATGGCGGCATGCAAGAGCAGGGAGAGAGGGAAAGAGGGGAGGGGAAGCAGTTAGGGTGTGGGAGGGGTCGGGGAGAGAGAAGGACATGGGGGGGTGGAAATGGAGATGGGCGGGGTGCCCAGGGGGTGGGGGAGGGTTAGGATTAGGGGTGAGGGTTAGTGGGTAGGGTAGGGAGGGTGCCCAAGGGTGGAGTAGGGTTAGGATTCAAAAAGGAGGTGTACCTTCCCGTCCCACGCGCGTGCGCGGGGCGGGGGTAAAAAAATTTGCCGTAACGAAATTGAAAGGGCGCCCGGATACGTAGACGGAGCATGCGGACGCGACCGGGGCGCGTTAAGACGCGTAAAATTGAAAAAGGGCGCGTTCACACGCGGGACGAAGCGCGTAAAAACTTATAAAAATAAAGAAAAATGAATAACTCCCAATTCGGACGTCAAAACGAAATAGCGTAAAAACAAAAAGTGGGCAGGACGACAGGAGGAAGACAGGAAAAATATGCGACGGAGGTTCCGGGAAGGGTAAAGGGCGGTCACGTGCAAAAAACACAAAAATCGGATAAAAAAACGCAATTAAAAATTATTATCGAAAGATCCGTGCATCGAAATGAGGTGCAAAAAAAAGGAAAACTGTGTAAAAAGACGTGCCCGACAATCCTATCACATCAAAACATAGTTCCGACTGAGATAAGACGCGCTCACGTGGGAAAAACAAAAAAAAAAACCCGAAAAGGGGATCAGAAATTAATATTAGACGGAACCGTGCGCCGGAATGACATGCAGTAAGAAGGAAAAATCTCCACAGGAAGGAGTGGCACAGGGTTATCACGTTAAACTACAGTTCCGGTGGAAGTAGGAGGGGTTCACATGTGAAAAACTCCAAAAATACACCGGAAAACTCACTGAAAAATTAATAAGTAAAAATCCAGAAGTTGAAAGAGGGGGGAGGAAAAAGGAAAAAGGTGGGGGAAGACCCGGGGAACACAGAAGTCAAATCAAATTGGGATTCCGATGCAAACAAGGTAGGTTCACATGGAAAAATGTCAAAAAGACGCACGAAAAAGTCGTAAAAAAACCAAAAAATTAATAATGGATAGACCGTGTATCGGAATGACTCGGAGTAAAAAGGAAAAATGTCAGGGGAAAAGTGGTTGGTAGGGCTATGACGTCAGATCACGGTTTTGAAGCAAGAAAAGCGCGTTCACATGGAAAACTGACTAATTTGCAGAAAATGCGTCAAAAATTAATAACTCAAAAACCGTGCATCGAAACAGAGGTAGGTAAAAATGAAAAATGGGCAATTTAGAGGAAGGAACAGGGCTATAAGGTTGGATTTGGACTTTAGTGAACGTAGGGTGCATTTACATGGCAGGTCCTTAAAATCAGTGAATGAAGGAAAACTGCAAGGGAACAGCCCCAAGGGTGGGTTGAACATGAACGGGTGGGTGGGAAGGGACCCCATTAGGGTAACAGTAAGGCATGGCATACATGCATGAGCAGGTTGAGGCATATGCAGAAGGATATGCAATGTAGACGCGCAGGGACGCGTCCCCACACTTAAGACCTTAACGGATAGGGTTAACCGAGCAACAGGGACCTAGGACCATGCCACAGACCATACACTAACTTTCCCACACTTAAAACATTACCGTCACGGAGAAATAGAAGGTGTACGGTTAGAAAAACATGGCCCATTTTGTCAAGAAGCAAGGTTGAGTGTCGATGGCACATCCTGTGTTGTTGTCAGCTTCTGGAGGTACCAAGGCATCTTCTCGGCACACGTCCGTCATGGCAAGGACCATGCAGCAGCACCCAGGGAGGTAGCTGATTGAAGGAATCGTAGGAAATTTATCGATGATGAGGGATATTGCACTCAACTCACAGTCACTCATATGGAATGAAAGAACAGTCACCCGCCCCATGACTAATATCACTCGAGGAAGAATGATGGAAACCCATATCTCGTACCCGGTTGAGGAATCAATAGGGGAACGGTGCAGAGGGAGTATGCCAGGGTGCACAGTTGATGGTGCATTAGTGCATCCAACCCGTCTGGCATAAGTGCAAGGAGGAAGGCAAGGGAGCCTTACAGTGCAGTGTACAGAACAAGGTGATGTGTCTTGTGATGACGGTAAAGACCCATCCCGTGGGTGCATAAGGAAACGGAAATATACCTGACTTCAAGTGTCGTAACTTCCCTCAATCTCACCTCTGTGTAATTGAATGAAGATACTCCAGTCACACTCAACCCACCCTCAGTCTCACGCTCTGTTGATAGATACCGGAGGGCAACCATGTCCTGAAAACCCGTTAATGTAATCCTCACAGTCACTTGTGCAAAGGTTGTATGCCTTGTGCGCATTTGTTGGTGCAACGCTGCATCCCTCCCTGTGCCGGCATACGGTGCAAGAAGGAAGGCTAGGGAGCCTTATGGTGCAGTGCACAGAACAAATTGTGCTTTGTGCATTGAGAGGCCCATCCCGTGCGTGCAACACTTCATTCTGACTTCTCACCTCTCATTGGAGTTGAAGGGAAAAGACTGGTCACTCGGCCCACCCTCTGTCTCACGCTCTATTGATAATTATAGAGGGCAACCATACTCACTTCCCCATCCGGTTAGGATGAAAGCTCACAGCACTCAAGGGGTTGTCGATGAAGATCGCGTCGTCAGTTGTTGAAGAGGCGTATCCAGGGAGGTAGCCATCAAATCGAAGGTTGTGTTGGACAAGAACATGGCGTCTGCTAGAGGATAGTTAGACACTGTGTAGAGACACCCAGGACACAGCGTACCAAGGGAGGCAGCTTCGGAATTGGATCCTGAGGATGTCAATTACTGAATCCACTTTTTGGACTGCTGGGTGTTGCCATCTTTTCCACAACTAGCTTCTTGCCCAAGGGTGTTTATCACCTTTTCTTGGAAGGAGGCCTGCTAAGATAGGGAATTAATTCCTTTTCTCTCATAACAGATTTTTTTTTCTTTTTTTTTTTTGCTTTCCCATATTTCCTAGGGTGTTTCCACCTTTTCTCGAAGAATAGGTCGGCATGACAAGGACCTAAGTCCTTTACTCCCATGACCGATATGTTTTCTTTTTTTGTTTTTGTTTTTCTTTCGTTCTTTCTTTTTTTCTTTTTTTTTCTCGTCGAATTGAGCAAGGGAATGGGAGAAAGACCATATATCAGAACCAACCTCGCCACTGTCGCTGGTGGAAAGTAGAGGATAAGAGATCAAGGCTGGAAGGGGGGTTTGAGGGGACAGAGGGTTGCATCCATCTCATCAGGAGTGACTGAAGAACGGCTATCAGAAGTAGCATCATAAGAAGTACAGTGCCACTCCAACGAGGGAAAGGATCAAGTGACCGTAATTGTCAAGATCCCCAAGGAGGGAAGTACTTCTTCAGGCGATATCCATTGATCAGAAAGGGATCATCAGAGCCATCAACGGTTTGCACTTGGACAGAGCCATTAGGGTTGACAGCAAGTACCTTATATGGGCCCATCCACCGTTGTTGGAGCTTGCTAAGAAACTTGCCAAATCGTGAATCATAGGCTAGGACCACATCACCTGCTTTGAACTCCTTGTGCTTGATGAAGCTGTCATGGTAAGCCTTGCGTCGAGCTTGTGTGGCTTCCATGGACTGTAGAGCCATCGTGTGAGTTTCGTCCAAAGACTGCAGGTGCAGGAGACGGCATTGCTGTGAATCATTGTCTCCCAAATGCTCTTTGATAGCCACTCTCAAAGAGGGAAATTCCACTTTAATAGGGAAAACAGCTTTTGTACCATACACCAGCTGAAAGGGTGTCTGTCCTGTTGCTGCTTTATTGGAGGTTCTGTACGCCCAGAGGGCCACTGTAAGTTGATCATCCCAATCACGATGATGTGTGGCAATTGTTCTTGTCAGAATCGAGCAGAGGATGTGATTGGTGACTTTGACTTGGCCATTGGCTCTAGGGTAATAAGGAGTGGACTTGCGATGGCGGATGTTATACAACTCTGTCAATTCTTCCATGACTTTGTTAAGGAAATGAGTGCCTCTGTCACTTACAAGCTCTAGGGGACTGCCAAAACGGGTGATGATATTCTGATACATAAACAGGGCCACGCTATTACCATCGTCCCGCTTTAGGGCTTTAGCTTTACACCACTTTGTGACATAATCCGTACATACGAGGATGTATCGGTTCTGTTTCCTTTTGGTGGGGGGATCGATTGGGCCTATGAAGTCGATGCCCCACTTCTCAAACAGCTTTAAGGGAAGGATAGGTTGCAGTGGCATGGCACTTGTCTTTGTGGGTTTCCCCATTCTCTGACAAGCATCACATCTTTAACAGTAATCATAGGCATCCTTGTGGATGGTAGGCCACCAATAACCTGCTTAGCAGATCCTTCTCCTACAAAGTGGCCTCCACATGGCTCGTCATGGCAAGCCTTCAGAACAATCCCAATCTCATTTCCTACAACACATCTTCTAAGCACTTCATCTTTTCCTTTCTTGTAGAGTGCACCACCTAGCAGGGTGTAGGGGGCTAATTCTAACATAAGCTTCTTTCTATCTCGACTAGAGATACCAGGAGGGTACTGTTGGGTTGCCAACAAATTGGCATTGTCTACATACCAGGGAGTTACAGTTTCTACCAAGAATAGGGAAGCATCAGGGAGGTCTGGATCATCCTGCTCCTCGTCTGTAGTTTGTGAGATACGCGACAGATGATCAGCCAGAACATGGGAACGACCAGGCTTAGTAATCACCTCAAAGTCAAACTCCTGGAATAGAAGGAGCCATCTCATCATTTGTCCTTTCACATCTGCTTTGTTCATCAGGAAGGACAGGGCCTCATGATCCACATAAAATTTAAAGTGGGTAGATAGGAGGTAATGGTGGAACTTTTCTAGGGCAAACACCATTGCCAAGCACTCCAGCTCAGTCATTGTATAGTTCCGTTCCCTAACAGTGACTTTTCGGCTTGCATAATAGATTGGTTGATCCAGCTTCGAGGAGCCCTTCTGGCATAGGACTACGCCTAAGCCTTCAATAGATGCATCAGTGTATACATGGAACTCTTTTGTCCAATCAGGAAGTTGCAGAATGGGTGCCTCAATCAGACACTGCTTCAGAGTATGGAAGGCTTTGTCACATTCTTTTGTCCAAGTAAACTCTGCATCTTTCCTCAAAAGCTTGTGCAAGGAGGTTGCCTTTGTTGCAAAATGGGCTATGAACCTTTTGTAGTAACCCACATGGCCTAGGAATCCCCTCAACTGTTTGAGGTTGGTAGGTGCTGTCAGAGCTGCGATCTTTTTGATCTTTGCAGGGTCTGTTGATATCCCTTGGGCAGAGACAATGTGGCCCAACAGAACTCCAGAAGAGACCCCAAAGATGCATTTGTCGGGGTTGAGGGAAATCCCATACTCCCGGCAAAAGCATTGTTCCAGGTGCCCCCAGTGTTCACAGATCAAACTATAAACACAGAAGTCATCCAAATATACCTCAATGAAGTCGTGCAGATGATTCTGAAATGCGGCCATCATGACTCGTTGGAAAGTAACAGGGACATTGCAAAGCCCAAACGGCATTACTCGGTAAGCGTAGGTCCCCCATTCTGTGGTGAAGGTTGTTTTGGACTTGTCTTCTTCTACGATTTGGACTTGGTTGTATTCGCTGAAACCATCCAGAAGGGAATAAAGCTCATGTCCTGCCACTGTGTCCGACAGTTGGTTTATGAAAGGGATAGGAAAGTGATCCTTCTTCGTCTTGGAATTCAACTTGCGGAAATCCATACATATTCGCAATTTGCCATTCTTCTTGGGTACAACCACGATGGGTGAAACCCATTCACTATTTGCCACTGGATAGATGAACTCGGCTTCCAGAAGCTTCAGCAGCTCCGACCAATGTGGAATAATTCGGGTTCATTCGCCTCTGTCGTTGCCGTACTGGCTTGGCATCAGGCTCCAAGTCAATATAATGCTGACATATTGTGGGATCAATCCCCTTTAGGTCTTTATAGGACCATGCAAACACGTCCAAATTTTCTTTCAACAAGTTGTACAAGGTTGACAACTCCTCTTCTGGGAGGCTGCTACCCACCTTCAAGTGGCGTTCAGTGCCATTTGCATCCATAAAGGTTAACTGCCTTTCACCTTCTACTTCACGGATGAAGGTCCCACGGACTGCTTCTGGGTACAGATCCGACTCCTTCAAGGGAGTGGTATCCTCTTCTGATGTCCCACTAGAACCAACTTCTTCTTTTGGTGGAGACTTAGGTTGCTCCTTAAGATGTTGAAATGGAATTAGAGCCGTTTCGGGTTTGGTTTCAAAATTAATTACCTCTTTGCTTGAAGGCTCATCTTCTGATGACACATCCAGGAACGTCACATAACAGGGACCCTCTGATGCCTGTTGGGTTGGTGGTACTGGTGCTTGTTGGCACGGTGCATCATCATCATTATCTTTCTTTGGTAAGGATGGGTGAGGGCGGCATGAGACACTGCTGAAAGACGGCTTGTTCTTCTTAATCCATTTCTTATAAAGATTTTGCATACGAGAAGATCCATTTACCAGACCAAATGGTACCATCATCATTCTGTCCCATAGCATGAGCTCGTCTGCTTCTGATGCTTCTGGAACTTCTTCTTCATATATATTCGCTTCGGGTAGGATAGATTCTTCTGGTTCACTTTCATAACATTCTTCTTCCATATTCTCTGTTTCATCTTGTGCCTCTATCTCTGCTTCTGTTTCTGTCTCTGTCTCTATCTATGTCTCTGTTTTTGCTTTTGTCTCTATCTCTGTAGGAGCTCTGTAAGAGAAGAACAGGTTTTCTATTTTATCTTCTTTCTCTGGCTCTGGCTCTGCTATGGCCATGTAACAGGGAGAACAATACATCCATGCTTCTATCTCAATGTAAGAAGTGATTTCAGAAGTCATTCCTGGTTCAGGCAGGAAGTATTCACCCATTGATAATGGCTTTGCATCTTTTGGAAGTCGGCTTATAGTATCCACTGTTAAGGAACGTGCCACTGTTTTCTTGGGAAGGATCTGTTTAACAACATCCTCGTCTGTTGATGTTCCATCTGTAGCCTCATTAGGGGAGTCAGAAGATAATTCCAAGGAGGTGGATCCATGTCCTTTTTGAGAACCATAAAGTTTCAGCACCACTTTATTGGGTCCTCTAGCCAAGGTCAAGGTTCCTTTGAACCAATCCGTCCTTGCTTGAGCTTCAAAAAGCCATGGTCTGCCCAGTAACAAAGGGTAGGATGTACCATAAGAGTTTGGCTTCACAACCAGATAGGTTAGCCAATAATCTTTTCTAGCCACTGTAGTCTTCACATATGGGAGAATGCCCAAAGGCTTGATTCTGCTCTGATCCGCCAGTCTGATGAGCCATTGGGTTGGTTGCACACCTTGTAGGCCTAGATCCTTCATTGTTACATCCGTCATAATATTCACTGATGAACCTCCATCAATCAGTGCATTTGCAATGAAGCAGCATTCTATCCACACGGCAGTCTCTGGAGTACCCGGATCTAGGAAGGCGTTAGCTACGTCCACTTCTTTGACAGGCTCTGGAGCTTTATTGGACTTTGTTGCTGTTGAAGGAGCAATCCTTAAACCACGTCTTCTTGTTAATATACTTTTGAATCTTTTTCGGCAACTGGGAGACAACATCAATAATTGTCGGAATGTGAGATTTGGTCTGAAGGTATCTAGATCTTTGACCAGATCGTATTCCTTAATAGGATCCACTGGCTTCTCTAATCGGTTAGGGAATGGGGCAACACCCATTTTCATTTTCCCTCTTTCTTCCAACAGGGGAATTACAGGAACTTCTTCTACCACTTGTGGCACTTCCTCCTCTTCTGTGTCCTGGACCTCTGGTCCTGTCTCTGGAACTGTCTTTGTAACTCTCTGTGGCACTGTAGGACTCTGTACGGCACTGTCAGGCTCTGTTCTGTTCTGTTCTTCTGGTGGAAGATTGAACTTCACTGTTCTGCCTGGAGGGTTATTTTCTTTCTAGATAGGTGGTTCCTTCTGCTTTGCACGAGTGATGGCAGCAACTTCCAATTCCACTAAATTGAAGGTAGGCTCTTGGGCCTTGGCTAGGACTATCAGTAGCACTATTTTTCACGGGGGCTGGGGTTGGACAATCTTTTGCAGTGTGGCCTTCTCCTTTGTATAGACTGCATAAGGGCTTGTAATCCACTGACCTTTTGGGATTTGGACAATTTGGTGAGATGTGTCCCTTTTCTCTGCATCTATAACATTCCACTTCTGATCTCTGACCACCGCCAGACTGTCTTCCTCTGTAACTTTGGGAGGAAATCTTATGGGTTCGAAATTAGGACCAAACTCTCTAGGCTTGGGTCCAATATCTTGTGTTGTCATTTTGGATTCCGGCAAGTTGAATCTTGCGTCTTCTTCCTTCCTTCTCCTATCATGCATCTCCTTCAGAGAGAAAATGTCCTCTGTATGGTTCTTCCGCAAACAGTAGGAACAGAAGGATCCAGGAATGGTTGGTTTTTGTGTACATTCAGTGGCTAAATGGCCTGCTTGATGACACTTACCACACCAAGTATTTGACCGCATCACATCTCTTCCTGCTCCTGCAACGTTGGATATGCTAGCGGTATTCACTTTCAACGTCTATAGCTGCTCTGTAATCACATCCATCAACTCCTTTTTGATGTTTGCAACTAAGTTGGATAAGTAATCCTTCAAGCTTTCTCCTCCTGAGGCACTGGAAGGAGGGTTTTGAGGAGTCTCTATAATCATTGCATAAACAGGTTGAGCTGGTGCAGAGGGATCTCTGTTCTGGTTCTGATTCAGAGCTCCTGTTTGAACTGTTGGCTGTTGACTCCAGTTGGTAGGATTTCACTGTTGTTGCTGATTTGGCATTGAAGAAATTGGTTGGGACCATTGTTGTTGTGGTTGCACCATCATTTGAGGCATGGATTGTGGCCACTATGGATTTGGTGCACTGTACTGTGATACTGGGGGCATCTGTTGGTAGGGGTAGGGAACAGTCCCTGGGACTGCATTTGGTGGATACATTATTCCTGGCATCAAAGGAGATAGGACTCCTCTTCCTGTATTCATCGCTAATCTAGCTTCCACTTCATCGTACAGTCTTGCATCTTCTGTTGCAGCTTGCAGTGTGGCTGGTCTTTGCAGCTCCACAAACTTACGGACTTCTGGTTGTAATCCTCTAAGAAACACTCCCTTCTGAATGCCATCATCTAGATTATGGTTAGTCCATCTCTTCAGGATGGATTCCATTCGTGAGACATAAGCTTCCACTCTTTCTCCAGAAGACTGACTTAGGTTCATAAATTCCTCTCACATCCGCTCTTCAAAACCTTCACGCCTGAATTTAGTGAGGAAGGCCAACTTCAGGTCGTCCCATTGCCAAAAGTTCCTGCTGCTTGTCTTTCATACCACTGAAACGCCGCGCCCTTGAAAGTGGCGGGGAATATTGCCAACCAATGCTCAGGGATTCTGGCATTGTTAGCCACACATGCTACCATAAACTCTGCTACATGAAGATCGGGGTCTTCATTGTACTCTCCCTTAAAAACTGGTAATGGAACTACATTCGCTGGCTTGTCATCAATATTTCCAAGACGGATCTGGCTTGGAAATGGACCTCCAGCAGGAGGAGGAAGGGCTTGATGTGCCATTGGGACTTCTGTAAAGAGTTCCGCAAGGGCGTCAAAGGCGGCTTCTGCTGCGAGCTCGTTCTCAACCTTGATTTTTGCTTTCTCTCTTCTCACGTACCTCTGGACTCGTTCTAACGCTTGCCTCTTTATTGCGTCATTCATCAGGGGGTTGGCTCCACTATGTTATTAGTGCTCCATAGAGGGTTAACAGAAGGCTTCAGTCTCTGGAGGACTCTCTTGCCAACATTTCTTCTACTTCTTTCTTTTCAACGTCCTTGAATTCTGCTTTCATTCCACTACACAGAGGAAGGTATTCGGTTCTGAAGGTGTCAAAATGCATACGTCTGAGCATTGTGGTGGTACCATCATCATAATAGTGCCAGCTTCTGATGGTTTCAATAGTGTATGTTGTGAAAAACACTCTATCTACCAACTTCCAGTGGGTTGCCAATTGAACAAACAGAAGATTATCAGTACACCAAGTATCCCATGTATCTTGCTGTTGAGCATCCACGAACAAATTTCAACTCTTTTCCTTTTTGTCTTTGTGAACCTCTACAGACCAAGACTCCTGAAGCTTCTTCACAATCTCCCACTTGATGTTTCGGGAAACTTCTCAATGAATGCCAAATCTTCCATGGATGGTCATTCTCTCTATTTGTGCTCTTCAGTTTATTCCCAAACAGTTTGCCACCAAGATGCAAGTTTCTGCTGCTTCAATAGGAAGAGGAAACTGTCCACCACATAGAGCATGCATCATGATGGTGATGTGTTTCCGCCATTGTGGGATGAACTTCTTGTGGAAAGTGGCTTTGATTATGAGGAATTCCAACTCTTCATTGGAAGAAGGAACTTTACAAACATCCATTGAATTCTTCTCTTCTTGGCAATGCCATTTCCTTCATTTTCAGCCTCTTCTGGTGCTTGTTGATGGCAAGTTTCCCCGGCTGCGCACCAAAAACATGGAGCCCCTAGAGGAACACCAAGGAAAAGGGAATTCTCTTGCAAGAAAATCTATCTTGTAACATCAACAAGCTTGTTTATTATGTTTCATATGATCACAATGAATAAAAAGAACACCAGGCACAACAAATCTTCATACAGCATCATGTAGATCTCCCACGGATTTGATAGAATCAACCATATTCTTCAATATCTTCACAAAATCCATCAATAGAACAAAGAAAGCAAAGGAATACACCATCTTTGAATGGAAATACATCACATAGTATTCATCTTCAATATCTTCATAGTCTTCTCTTTCAATCTCTCATATACAATCACTCTGTTTTTGTAGAATTGGCTATCTCTGACTCTCTCTCTCTCACTCCATCAATAATACATCATATCCTCACTACAATATCTCAAAATCACTCTCAATAATCCTTCTTAGGTCGTGGATACCCCTCCCAAGAGGTATGTCTGATATGAAGAGTCACCAGAGCCATTATAGTGTCTTTTCATAGCTCACTACTATCACTTCACTCTAGTCTTCACTTGAGTCTTCAACAGCTACTTCTTTCACTTCTTTCAGCTCTTTTGCACTTGTATTCACCTCTTTCCAAGGCTAGAAAACATTGCCAAGATACACTCTCATCCATCAGAACACATACAGAAGCATACAGAACAGTCACAAAACAGTACCAAAACAACTACAGTACAGAACAGAACAGAACAGAAACAGAGGCTCTATAGAAGACCTACAGAAGGTTACAGAAGGTCATCAAAACCAAATAACTCATACTCAAACCATTCCAAACTCTCAAAAACCACTCAATAAGATTTCACAAGATCTCAATCTTCATCAATCAATACTCCATCACTCCTTACAGAACACAATCAGAACAAAACAGACCAAAACAGAAGGTATACTGAACCAATTAGAACCTATCAGAACATCACAGAACCACTAATAAACATCATGAACTTCCAAAACAAAATCAATATTATCCAAAACACTTCGAAACCACTTCCAAACCAATTAATCATCTCATAAAATCAACCATTCAACTCTAAAAAACAACAAAAATCAGCCAAAAAACAAGTCATTTCAACACTCAACAAAGGAAAACCACGTTATGGGATGCCAATGACATAGATCTTGGAACCTCACCATCCAATGATCCATGCTCACCACCTCAAGATCTATGGATCACTTATTAACACCAAAAGCCTGAAGACTTTCAACTCAAAATGGAAGATCCTCTACTCCTAGACAAGGGTTTTCAGCCCAGGCCATGGCTTTTCAAGGCAAACAACGTTTGGGGGGTTTCTCCAGAATAAATCCCTCCAATACCATCCTCCTAAGGGATTGCTTATTGTTTCAAGCGTTTCGGATACTCAAAAGACGACTGGCTCCATAGGGGCACGAGAACAGTGAGAAAGATGCCAAGAATCGTTAGAAAGTCTAAAGCACGCCGGAATCTATCCTGGTCATCGTCATCAAACTCCATCACCTCTCATTCACAAGCCTCAGTGTCATCTACCCACCAGTTACACCTAGCAATAGCATCATCTATCCGACTACTTTCCACCACAGTGCCATGGGACTGGCACTCACCTAGGAGGGGGGTAATGTTAACCCCAACATGAAGAAAGCGAAAGAAAGTGGAAAAGACATAGGGCAAAGGTGGAAAAAAAGGTAGCCTGACTGAAGAAAGAAGAGAAAAAAAGACCAAAAGTGCAAGGGCAACCTTAAAAGTCCAAGGCAAATGCAAAAGGAAAAAGGCGCATTTTAAAATAAAAAGATGCACCCTGAAATCTTGTAAAAGAGTGCCGAGCTCTCACCGGGCTCTCACCCGTGCAATTTGTAAATGTAGATAGGCGGTGAAAAGGAAGCTAGGAAGATAGAAGGACAATGAGAAAAGGGGCCTAGGCTAATGGCCGGCCATGTAAAAAAGGGGGATGGCCGCCTATGGAAATTAGGGCATGTATATAAAGTTGAAAAGTGAATGAGAAGCTCATTCTTGTGGGTGGCAAAAGCTTCTTCTTCTTCTCTTGTTTCTTGCCTTCTTGCTTATGCTTCAGAGAGGGATTGAGAGAGTGTGAGGGAGTGATTGTGTGAGAGTGAGGGATCTTGGAGAAGAAGCTCTCCATCTTCTCTCTTCATCTTCTCCTCCTCTCTTTTCTTCTATTGTCTCGCGCGTGGCTATGGAGGATGAAGCTCATGGGAGAGGGATTGAGGTTGCTTGAGCTTGCCTCAAGGATCGTGGAGCTACTGGTGTGCAAGAAAGAGGAGGGTACTCGATCGAGCATCAAGGTAAGCTCACTACACCCATAAGGTAGGCATTGCACGTCGACTATGTGAGAGGTAGCCATGGCTGCTCGGTTCGAAACACTTGAGCAATAAGTGGTCTGTAGGTCTCAGGGTAGAGCTTGAAGCTCCCCTACAGTCCTAAATACAACATGATTTTTGATTTCAATTTACTTTGATCTCTTTAGGGATATTGAAGCTTGAATATGCAAGAACATTGTTGATTACTCTTTAATATTGAAAGGAGGGCTTAGAGTCATAAAGAAGAAAATTTTGTGACTTCTTTGGGTTGAATAACATAGGATTTTGATAGGATATAGAGCAGGGTATTGTTATACGTAGAGGTTTATGAAGCCTCTTTCATTGATTCTAGGATCCTTGTTTAAAGCTTCTATCTCTCTAAAACACATACAAGATTTGTGAAATTCAAGAAGATATTTTAAATGGGATTTTGAGCTAATTTATTGAATTCTTTCACTTTCGTTTATAACAATAGATAGTAGGGTTCAAGTGACAAAGAAAGATCCATACATGGTTCTCATTAGAATCAATGCACACTAACTCTTAGTGTTATACTCAGATGTTGGTAAGCTCTTGATTTGTGATATCATCTTGGATTGGGAATGTATTGTTAGGTGGTTAGCATTGGACATGGTTTATGTATAGAACAATCTTAGCTTATATCAAGGAATTGGCACAACTACAATCTCAGAGTGCTCTTGGCAATCATCCCAAGTCAGTGTTCATGCTTTTGTTCCCAAGAAATACAATAGATTCATAGTCATCCCACAACATGATCCACTTCAAAATATTGACAATATCAATAGGAGGCATGCTGCAATGGCTAGAGGCATAGGCAAAGATTTATTAGCTGGGAAGAATAGATTTTTAAAATATTCATAAGTTTATGGTGGCTTATAGACCTATTGAAGACAATTATGCTATAAAGGGTTGGTGTATGAAATAGGTAGCAAATCTCATATTCTTAGATATTTCATTTTGAGATTCACATATTGGTGATATTCCCCATTGCCTATTAGATAGAATTTCAGAGAATCACATAAACTATGTTATTTCTTTGGCTTTCTCTACTTGGTGGATTTTTAGATGGTTGCTAGTTATGGTGATATTGTTTGATTCCAATAAAGAAAAGGTTTTGGCTTCTCTTGAAAAGAAACCTTGGTAGTTATATGTCCTCCCCACCTATGCATAAGCTCTCTTGATAAGAGTTGGAGCATTTTCCTTGGTGCATAGATATGGACCAAGATGATAGGAGAGAAAGAGTTTTACTTAGGCATGAAGAGTGTCTATTAAATCATGTTGAGGAGAGATTCTCAATAAGAAAAAAGGAAAAAAGTTTTTGCGAACAGTGATTGCATTATATCTTTCTACTGTGTTATTTTAGGTGTGTTATAAATATGCTATGGAGAAGAAGAATTCTCATATGAGCATATCTCAAATGAAGGCATGCTAACTTCATATCCTCAACTTGGATGTTTGAAAATCCACATATTAGGTATCTCACTACAAGGATATCAGGCCATAGCGACGATAAATAGTGGCGTTGCTATTTGCGTCGCAAATGCAACACTAATAGCAACACAAATAGCGACAGTACCCAGAGAAAAAAAAACGCGAGCCAAAACCCGAGCGCATTTCATTTCACGCATTCATGAAAGTTTTTGAGAGGGAGAGCGAGAGAGAGAGCGACTATTTTGCTTAGAGGGAGAGAAAGAGAGAAAGAAGGCTTCTCACCACCGCTGCCACTGCCACCGTCGTTCGTGAAGAAGAGGAGGAGGTGTATGGAGGGCGAAGAGGAGCTTCCAAACACTTCTTCAAGTCTTTACAGTGAGTGCATTCTCTCTCTCTCTTACTTGTTTAGGGTTTAATTCGTGTATATTGAGAGAGGGAGAGGAAATAGAGAGAAAGAGAGCGAGAGTGAGAGGGAGGGGGAGGAAATGAGAGAGGGAGAGGGAGGGAGAGAGAGAAAGAGAGGGAGAGGGAGAGGGAGGAAATGGGAAAGGGAGGGGGAGGAAATGAGAGAGGGGAGGGAGGGAGAGTCTATTCTCTCTTTTACTTGTTTTTTGTATAATTTGTGTATATTGAGAGAGGGAGAGGAAATGAGAGAGAAAGAGAGGGAGAGGGAGAGGGAGGGAGAGGAAATGAGAGAGAAAAAGAGGGAGAGGGAGGAAATGAGAGAGGGAGAGGGAGGGAGAGGGAGAGGGAAAGAGAGGGAGAGGGAGAGGGAGGAAATGAGAGAGGGAGAGGGAGATGGAGAGGGGGAGGAAATGGGAAAGAAAGAGGGAGGGAGAGAGAAAGAGAGGGGAAGGAAGAGGGAGGGAGAGGAAATCAGAGAGGGAGAGGGAGAGGGAGAGGGACACATTAAACATAATAGGGAAATGAGAGAGGGAGAGGGAGAGGGAGGGAGACATTAAACATAATAGGAAAATGAGAGCAAGGGAGAGGGAGAAAGAGGAAATGAGAGAGGGAGAGGGAGGGAGAGAGAGAGAATGCAAGGGAGAGGGAGAGGGGGAGGAAATGGGAAAGGAAGAGGGAGGGAGAGGGATAGGGAGGGAGAGAGAATGAGAGGGGGAGGGAGAGGAAATGAGAGAGGGAAAGGGAGACATTAAACATAATAGGAAAATGAGAGAGGGAGAGGAAATGAGAGAGGGAGAGGGAGAGGGAGGGGGAGGGAGACATTAAACATAATAGGGAAATGAGAGAGGGAGAGGGTGGGAGAAGAAATGAGAGAGGGAGAGGAAGAGAGCAAAAGGAAATGAAAGAGGGAGAGGAGAGAGAAAAAAAGAGAGAATGAGAGGAGAGAGAAAAATAGAGAAAAGATGTTAAACATAATAGGAGAAGAGAGAAAGAGAGGGTGAGGGTGAGGGAGGGAGAGGAAATGAGAGAGGGAGAGGAAGAGGAGAGAGAAAAAGAGACAAAAATCATTAAACCTAATAGGGAAAGAGAGAAAGAGAGGGTCAGCATGAGAGAGGGAGAGAAAGAGAGAAAAGGAAATGAGAGAGGGAGAGGAGAGAGAGAAAAATGAGAGAGGGAGAGGAGAGAGAAAAAGAGAGAAAAATCATTAAACCTAATAGGGAAAGAGAGAAACAAAGGGTGAGGGTGAGGGAGAGAGAGGAAACGAGAGAGGGAGAGAAAGAGAGAAGGAAATAAGACCTTACAATAAGCTCATCCCAGGCTCATAGGGGTTAGGCCGATCCTTAACAAACCTAAGGGATATATCGCTAGAGAACCCTAGCACACTTGTGCCTCCTAGTATAATGTTCTTCCTGCAAAGAGACCTCTCATACATGGGGCTTGTCCTAGCCTCCACCACGCAAGTATACAACGAAGGCAATTATCCTATTAGTTAGAAAAACATTCATTTTTCATAACGTAAATCCAAAAATAAATTTGGATATTCCATAAAAATCAATCTCTTCTTAAAAAGACAAATACAAAAAACTAAAACAACATCATTCATATGCTTTGCAAAACTAAAACAACATCACCACAAGATCTCTTAGGAAACTCATCCTCAACTATCAATTTTAATTTAAAAATATAAAATAAAATCACTTACAAGGAAGGTCACTCTTTTATTATTAACCCTGTTTTTTCCTTAGAATAGTCTTAGGAACAAATTTATGCTCTAACAAGCATATATTTGAGCATGATAACTATTTTAAGGTTTATTCAATGAGTAGTAGTAGTATATATGCAACCATCAAGCTAGAGATCATGCTTTGGTATCTGTGGAGATCCCAATCTCATGCCCTCATAGAGATTGTAGTGTGCAACAGTGTGAAGAGTAGGTGGGTGAGTTGTAAATGGTAAATACGAATTCTACTGATGATGGAGGGAAGATGAGGTGAATCGCAAATTCTATTTTTAGTGAGTGCAACCTACCTATAGTATGGCATCCATGACCGATTGAAATCAGTAAAACTTTGAAATCCTACCTCGAGTACTATAACTATTGTTTTGTGGTGGATTTTCTTGTAATAATTCAATGTCAATTTGTGCTTGTGTTTTCCACGGTGTGTTGACTATAGTGTCAAATTCTCTAGTCAGATCTCTCTCTCTTTCTCCTCTCTCTTCTCTCAACCCTTCTCTCTCCCTCAATCTTCCCTCTTTCTCTCTTCCTATACTCTCCCTAAATCCTTCTATCTCCTCCTATCTCTTTTCTCTCTCTATCTCTCTTTCTATTTCTACCTCTCTCACTTCTCTCCTCTTCTTCTCTAACTTTACTCTCTCCCTAACTCTTATCTCTCTCTTCATCTCTATATAAGTAGTCGTAGTCATAGTCTTGGTTGTGGTGGTGGTGGTGGTGGTGGTAGTCGTAGTCATGGTCGTCGTGGTTGTGGTCGTAGTCGTGGTCGTGGTCATTGTATTCATGGTCATGGCCATGGTCGTCGTGCTCTTAGTCATAGTCGTAGTCGTGGTTGTGGTCATGGTCGTGGTCGTGGTCATAGTCGTAGTCGTAGTCATATTCATAGTCATAGTTGTGGTCATGGTGGTCGTGGTGGTCGTGGTCGTAGTCATGGCTGTGGTCGTGGTTGTGGGTCATGGTCGTGGTAGTGGTAGTCATAGTCGTGGTCGTGGTTGTGGATCCTGGTCGTGGTCGTAGTCTTAGTTGTGGTCGTAGTCATAGTCGTAGTTGTGGTCCTCGTGGTCGTGGTCATAGTCATGGTCATGGTCGTAGTCCTAACATAGAAAAAGAGAGAGTGATGGAAGGAGAGGATAACAATTTAAGAAAGAAAAAAAAAGAGAGAGATGGAAGGAGAGGAGATCAATTTAAGAAAGAAAAAAAGAATGATAACAAAAACAAATTGTTTGTCGTAACATAGATAAAATGGAAAATGATGAAGGTCGTGTTGTTCAAGATCAGGAGGCGTATCTTAATCAGCGTGTCCCATGTCGTTGCTCTCAATGCAAGCTGGTAATTAGACGAAAACGTTGATTGTCTATAGAACACGTACGACAATCTGAGATCATTGATAAGGCGATTGTGGATTTTCAGTAGACGGTAAGAAAAGTTAATATCAATCATGCATTGTACTCGCAAGCTAATTGAATGCCATATACAATAAGATTGGGTCTGGCTAGCAAATTTTCTATCCAGGGAGGTGACGTCTCCTCCCAAGGAGAAGTGCATCCTTTGCAACCAATTAGAAGAGTTCGTGGGTGTGCGATGGATGGAGTGCATGAGCCAATCCACCACTTGCAAGGCCAATCTATATCGTCAATGCCTGAGGAGATAGACAGCCTTCCAGACCTACCTACAATCTTGGAGCTTGAGATGGAGGCAATGATCGATGCAGTGATTCCCATGGATGTTGAGACTTTTGATTCGCTTAGAGAGGAACCATCCATACCATTATATGATGGGTGTCGAGTATCTCACCTAAAGACACTGCTTACACTCTTAAGTGTGCAAGCAAAATACGGGTGGAGCGATGCGAGTGTGACCGAGTTGTTCAGGTACCTTGTACATACGCTTCGTTGATTTTTTTTTGACATTATTATTAAAAACATTTGTTCTTTTTCAAGGTGTTTTATGATTTTTTTCAAGTTATTGAAATATCATATATTACCACCTGCAAATACCATGCCCGAGTCTCGTGATGATGCAGACATATTTTACGAAAGCTTGGCATGGACTACAATAACATCCATGTATGTATCAACGATTGCATACTATTTTGAGGAAAATACAAGACTATGGAGACATATCCAAAGTGTGGTGCTCACAGGTATCGATACGACTTGCAAGGGCAAACCATCCCTCAAAAAGTTCTCAAACGCTTTCCACTTATCCCTCGCGTAAACCACATGTTTCGTACGTCAGGCATGGTGAGCTTGACAACGTGGCATGCGCAGAATAGGTCCACGGATGGAGTTCAATGAGTATCAGCGGATTCATGCGCATGGAGCCACATTGACTCTACCTTGCGAGGCTTTGCCTGAGAGCCAAGGAATCTTCGACTTGGTCTTGCAATGGATGACGTGAATCCATTTGGTCTGTGCTTAACTTCCTACAGTGTGTGGCCTATAGTCCTTGTCAACTACAATATCCCTGCATGGCTTTCTACGAAGAAATGACATCCCATCCTTAGCTTACTCGTCCTTGGCCGCTACAAAGTCAAAAATATGGACGTGTATCTTCATCCATTAGTCGATGAGCTTAAGATTTTGTGGGAGGAGGGGTTCACCATGCAAGATATGAGCAAGCGCAATGGTCGACGGTTTGCCAATATTTAAGCCATTCTCATGTGGACGATGCATGACTTTCCGGGATTCGGAGAGTGCTCAGGTAAATAGACTTCTCTTATCATTGGTAATATCTATATTTTATCTCATTCAAGCTTGTATTCATTGGGTCGTGGTGTTGGAATAGGTTTGGTTACCTCAGGTTATCATGCATGTCCATCGTACAGGCCATAGTTAGACTCCCGAAGGTCACGAACCATGAAGAAGATGGTATATCAAGGACATGCTACTTTCTTACTAGAGGGTCTTGAACTCAGGGAAGGTCTTCTTGGATGACCTCCAATACGTATGAATGTCGCAAGCTGGTATGAGCTAAAAATGGTGAACATAGAGTCACATCCAAACAGAATGCGGCGGTTCTCAGTTTTCTATGAGTTGCCATATTAGATCCACTTATAGATCAACCACTTGTTGGATCCCATGCATATTTTCAAGAATGTGGGCAACTTGCTATGGGACCACATCAAGGAAAGAGAGACACTATAGGGGCATGAATGGATTTGAAGGAGGTAGGCAAGATGCAAGCGCTTTGGCCATAGTCGAGTGCTGATGGTCGCGTGCAGCTACCTTGCGCTCCTTGGGTTTGATCCACTAAAGAAGAGCGCATTGTGAAGCAAGTAGTCAAGTCTATCCGCACTCCGACAGGTATGATGCATTCTCTCAAGTCTGCATTTTCTAAAGACGACCAATTATCATGGATAAAATCCCATGACTGGCATAAGATATGTCAGGTTTGTACTACGAATGGATTATAATTGGTGTGTGCATTTTGCTATTTAGAGTATAGCTATTATTCATAATGCTTTCTCATTTGTGGCAGTTTGTACTATCGATCGCAATCGCAAGATGTCTTACTCTAGAAATACGCGGGGCCATTTACAGGTTGTCGACTTTGGTGCAATGGATCTCACATAAGGAGATTAAGACATCCTCTATTGAATCCGTGAGGCGGGGAGCAGTGGAGACGGTCTGTCTGTTTGAGAAATACCTGCCTACTAGCATGCTCACGATACAAATCCACCTTCTTGTGCATCTTGTAGATGAAGTGGAGATTGTTGGACCTGTCCATACGCGATGGATATTCTTCTTGGAATGCTTCAAGAAAACCCTAAAAGGCTTTGTGTGACAACGAGCTCGGCTCGAAGGTAGCATGGCTAAAGGTTAGTTGGTGTCTGAGATGCAAGTGCATATTTCACAATGGCTACTAATGATGGACCCAGACAACAAAATTCTATGGTCGTTGAAGAATGATGATAGACTAACTGGAGATGCAGTGGTTGGAAATGGGTAGAAAAAAGAATGGATGCTACAATGGAGGAGAAGGTGAATTGCTTTTGTATGTTGCACCATGCCTCTATGGAGCTGTGGCGGCTCGCCAAGTACCAGATTGCTAGGCAAGATCGATAGGAAGCGCGATCTGAATTTTGACGTAGTACGCATCATCGACCGATTCGATATCTCGAGGGCATGGAGGAGATGCCGTGGTTCATGTCAACGCGATGGTTGCATGGAGCTTTGACCGTAGCGTCTCGTGAAGGGACACAGGTCTTAATGGAGGAGTAGGAATTCTCGAGGGGATGTAGTCCAAAGGTGATGAGGTGTTTAGGATTTGTTGTATCTATATTTTATATGCGACATCTAATTTAAGTGTTTCAATGTACAATACAAAATATATAGTGCAGCATGGTCGCACGGACGACATTTTTGCGTTGAGCGTATTAACAAAATGCGCTCCACAATGGACTATGGTATCATGGTGAGGTTTGAGCAGGAGAGCCGATGACGAGTAACGGATCCAAATATGGTTATAGATGAGATGGAGTATTTTGGAAACTTGCAAAGTATTGTTACAATGGATTACTGTAGTTTCTCCATGATACTATTTGATGTGCAGTGGTTCAAAGTGGTACTTCAAGGAGTTGAAGCAATAGTTCAATGAGGTGCATCTGGATTTTTCAAAATAGATTCTGAAAAAAAATGGACGGATTTGCTAACATTGATACAAAGGAATACAATTTTGAAAGTAAATTGGAAAATTTATTTTCTGGCAGAAAGACGTGGTACTAAGAGCATTCAATTTTGCATTTTCACCTATATGTGATAACCAAGAAACTCACGGAAACCATAAAGGTAGTGGTAATTAATCACTTTTTGAGGCACTATCTCTAAATCATAGATATGCACATAACACTTAATCCATTGTATAGTGGATCACTCTACAATCCATTCCATTATACATAGTTAAGAAAGCTTTAACCACATGTGCTACAATATTTTATTAAAAACTAGCAAACATGCTAGTATACAATAAAATTATCTCCAATGAAGACCATCACTACCAACCATCTAAAATCTACCAAAAGAGAGAAGGCCAAGGTAATATAGACTGCATGTGATCCTTTAAATTCTATTCCATCAGACATTGTGAATATCACCAAAATGTGAACCTCCAAATGAAAGGTCCAAGAATATGAGATCTACTACCTATTCTACATGCCTTTCTTTTCTAGTATGATTTTCTTCAATAGGTCTATAAGCCAATATAAACTTATGACCCTATGAAAAGGGGATTTTTTTTTTGACATATTAAAAATCCTTGCATATGTCTCCATCTAGAGGAATACATTCCTATCTATGTTGTCAATATTGTGAACTAAATGTTGTCTCCACCTTTTCAATATTCATTGATGCCCTTTTTGGATGTCACATAAATAACATCTCAACTGTAGCAAAGTACTTAGAGACACTATAAGATATAGGCCTTATACCGATGCTAAAAGCGACGAAAATGTAAATAACTAAATTTTCCCCCATCATTGCAAAAAGTATCATTATTGGCGACTCCATAGAATAGTCGATATCAACGTCGTTATTGGCATTGGTATTTGCGACGGTGATACCGACGCCAATAACGACGCTAATACCGATGCTAATAATGACACCAATAACGATGCGAGCAATAAATTTGCGACACTAATAGTGATGGTAATAGGGAAAATAAAATTTTGTGGTAGGACAGCCCTGCCACATATACCATTGTGTGCTTTATTTGGGCCATACAAAATAGTTTCTGCACTGTGTACAATGCTCATGTAAACAAAAACAAAGTATACTGAAATCATAATAGTGATACATGAAATAAATACATGATCACATAATGAAAGCGACTGGTACAATCATATAAGATATCACTACTACATAGAAAATGTCTACAAAGATTGTGCGACCAAAAAAGAAAGGTGTGTGAGCTCCAGGGATCCAAGGGCGAGCTATATATCCTCGCCATCCGAAAGCTCGCCCCGCCACAAAGGAGCGTCGAATGGACTCTGCAAAAAAAGAAACAACAACACATCAGTCTACCATACAATATTGCATTCTAATTAAACATGGTAACTACAGAAAAGAAAGATGAGTGACTTACAGAGCTGTTGCATCTATACAATTGGTCGATCAATGCAGCGAGACCGTGCCTCTCTGCATATCCAGTCTCAAGGCCGGTTGGATCGTGATTTGTAGTGGAGTGCTGCAAAGAAACAAAATACTAACTGTTAGAAACATGATTGCTAGTACAAAGGATATTGCAAAAAAATAAATAAGAAAAACAAAAGAAAAAATTACAAAGTCTTCCAAATATATCCTGTGGCCGCTACTCCCAAGATAATGGACCACTCCGGCCTCTAGTCGTGCCCTCGCTGCCTCGCACTACTAACTCCAACGTCTTGGAGAATCTGTAGTCTCCTCCCTTAGTCGGTGCAAGTCGTCCACGTCTAGCCACTCGGGCTTTGTAGCCCCACTCTTGAGTGCCTTGCGTACATCTGATCGTCTGTGTGACATATATGCACGCATGCAATCCATCATCCAGCCCATAGAAAATCTATCTATTGAGGCTGGAACCAGAAAATTCTCATGCAAGGATGCTAATATGTAGTCCTTGCTCCACTCAGATATGTTCTTCCAATGATCTAAGACGTTGTGCCGAAAAACTTATTGGCACAACTCTCTCATGCGAGCCATCACCCTCCTCCCCTCATCATTCATGATGATGGATCATGACCTATCATCGACTAGATAGGCATGTGCCCCTGCGGTATGCCTAAGATGGGTCCTCTCCCACCTGCGTCCATGCTCCTGGGCATATCCAGGAGACCCTTGTGCATCCGGTGTACCAACCGGGGTAATATCTGTCAAAGTGGCACCCATAGGGGTGCCACCTACAGATGGTTGAGCAAATGCCAGAGTAAATGGAGTAGACATCCCCACAGGTGTGACAAATCCTGGAGGTGTCCGTGCCTCCATAGCATCCACCTAAGCCTTAACCACGCTCCGTGGAACTGCCACGAGAGCGAGGAGTCGCACCTGTATCTCATGCCAACCACACACTCATTGCTTCTGTATCTCTACAGCATCCCCATGACCCTGAAGCACTCCCTCCCTTTGGCCCAAGTCTAGAGCGTCGACCTCGTTTGCTGGAAGTTGAAGCATTCGATTGCTCCGAAGTAGATCTAGCAGAGTGGCCTGACGATGTCCGAGACAGCTCCTGGTTTGCCATGTCTCTAGATCTCGTGATCTGGTCTAGAGACATGTGCGGAAAGATATCCTGCAACTCCTCATCACTCATCCCTCGACTCATCCTGAAAATGTCACCTGCACAGACAAAAAATAATGTTAAAATAATCAATTTAAATCATACAAATCACGGTTATATAAATCTTAAAATAATTATCTCACTTAAAATGCATATCTTATGTACCCTTATAAGCGATTGGTCAACGAATTGAGTAAGTGGATGCTCCAAGTATGAAGTATCCTATGGTTCCATGTCAATCTCCTGACACAACTCTGCATACACTAGAAGTCGATAGACATGTCACCACAAACGGATGAGTCCACCTCATTCTCAAAGAATTCTTGGACTCCTCTATTTTCATCATTATTAGCCGATGTTGGCTCCAAGCTTTCGGTGGCCTCCACCCCTTGCAATATCGACCCCTCTATTTGCATATTGTCTTCATCTATGCTCGGAACATCACTTTGATCATATACTCTCATACTTCGGGGAGCTGAAGGTATAACATACCACCATCGAGGTTGTCGGGGGTTTGGATAGAAGATTACCTGTTCACAAACACGTACAAGAGAGTTTAAACTATTATGACATGTACCATGTCGTAATACAATTAACATACAAATGAGTTCATACACCTATTCACAATGGACCCGCAACACAAAGGTGATCATAATCTGAAGACATGCAACACATCCTTAACTTTTTGTTAGAGAGAGAATACCAATGTTTGAGGTATTATATATGCAAGCTATGGATAGATTGGCCTATCATTACATTATACATACATCAAAATCCATTGGACCTTTTGGGATGTAGTGGTGTGGTACCTTAGAGAGGAGCCATACATTCTTGAATTTCTTTGTTGAGCTTTACTATCATCATGGTGGGATGTGACTTGAGTTGGAATGTAGTACATCCTATGTACTCAAGATATTCATGACTAGTCAAAGGCTCTACGTCAAGTTAAGAATTAGTGGTGAATTTTAGCCCAAATGCTATTTTTCAAAGGTTCCCTTGGTCATTGACCTAAAGTTTTGGGCTTGAAAACTCAAAGAATAGTCTATATATCAAAAGATTAATATATTATGGCCTAAAATTTGCCTAAAAATAGCACAAATATCATGTTTTCTCACAATATTCACCTAATCTTTCAAATTCTTCACCTTTGGTCAACCAAACACATCTATCTATCTACAAACTAAAAGTCATGGGGATCTTTTGTTTTTTACCATGCTCTGCGTATACATTGATGTGAACAAGGTTTTGATTACTTTGTATGTCTAGCCCCTCCTTCTCAATAAAAGGTATAAGGGACATGAATATATGAGCGCATCACACATTGATGAGGTTGTGGATGATTAAGATCAATCTGTGTGATTAATGAGATTTGATTACTTTGAGTATGCACATGGTTTGATTTCCATTTCAATATTAGTTGAGAATCATCTTCCTGATGAAGTTTTGTTTGTTTTCCTCTATATGATACCATTATATGTGACTAAAGTCATTGTTCTCAATGATGTCATAGTTTATGTTTAATACTATAACTTCATGTTGCTTGTTATTTATTGGTGTATTGTCTTTCAAAGACATTCTTCCTGAGTATGTGGAGATAGTGGAAAGGTCCATGGAAAATCACCAAAGTTATGATAAGAATCAACAAGAGCATTATCGTCATCGCAACTAGTTCATAAAAAATGAATGGGAGTCATCATGACTTGGAACTTCTCTTTGTAGAAATTACAATGCACAACATATACAATTAGAGCAAGGAGTGGAGAAAACAGAACAAACATGAGAATAATAGAGACTACTTCAATTTCAAACAAATAGATACAAAGATGGTTCCTGTCCACTTGTGTGCTTCCCTTGTGAAGCTTAGATGGCGATCCCCAAATAAATGATAGGTGAAGAGCTTAGGGTAACTAGAAGAACTCTGACCATGTCAAATATAGATTGACGATGGCTTTAGAGGGATCTTGGTTTTATAGGTCGAAAGATAATCTAATCGACAAGCTTGACCATCTAATGAACCTTTCCTAGTTAGCCACGAAATATTCCCTTTATCGTCGTGTCGAGGACGTTAGGAGACCCCCCCAGGCGAGGGCCGCTAATAACTCCCACACCCCCATGCATTGTTCATCAAGTTACTACCAGTGTAACCACTCTATCTAACCCAAAGGCTATATCTGCAAACGACACCTTCTTGCCATTCAGTCATATTGACCTCATTTGATATACAAGTCAAAATCCACCCAATGTCCTTGTTTACACATGGCTTCTCCTCATAATGGGGGACTTGCAACTTTGAGCACCATGGATCATTGGTGGCACCTTAGGAGGGTGGGGCATTGAGCATACCTAGCACTCTTATCATGTTATTGTATGCAAATGCTATAGAATGTCATCCCATCTCCTTGTGCTAATTGTATCGAAAAATACTTTTTAAATTGATTATCTCTAAGTTTATTCTTGTGGTGACTATCTCCAATACTACTTTTCCTTCTCATTTGCATTTTCCTACCATGCTTGCAACTTACCTATGTAATGTGTATGTGTAGTTGTGTTACCATACTTCAGAACCCATATATCTATTAATTATAGATGTATAATATGTCTAGAAGCTTATGAAATAAGTAAGTTGGAGCCAAAGAAATTTTGATCTTATGTCAAGATGATGTTTCATCTTGCTAATCTCATGCACACTATCGTCTCTAACCTTGCAAGTATAAACTCCCTTTTTTTATAACTTTATGGGGTAAATGTCTATTATTTATAGACGCATAGTAAGTGTAGAAGCATATGAAATAAATAGTTAGATATATGCGGCCAAACAACATTGGTAGTTGGAGCCAAAAGCAATGATGATCTTATCTAGAGATGATGTTTCATCTTGCTAATCACATGCACAATTTCATCTCTAACCTTGCAAATATAAACTCTCTCAGGTTTCTATTGTTACTGGAAACACATCTATAGATTTTATCAATTACTTTTCTTCTTTCAAGAGCCGCTAAACTCTTAATCATTATGAATCTCTATAGCCACTCAAGCCTTAGGGGTTAGGAACTTGCAACTCGACATCTCCGGAATTGAATATCACTACCTTGTTGGACCCCTCCTATAGCTACCTTGCTGCAAATCTTATAGAGCACAGCTACCTTGTTGCAAGCCTTATAGAGGACAGCTACCTTGTACTCTACTTGGGAATTGAATATCGGCAAAAAGGCCAAATAACCAACCTAAGAAATATCATTGCATTCGTATTGGAACAACATATTGTCCCGTTCGGACATATTGTCTGCTCTCGTCGGGGCAAATTATTTCGCAAACGCCGGCCTTTCCGAGGTGTTGTGAATGCAAGCTGGGGTATGATCGACAAGCCACGATAAGGCTGGGGATCGGCATTCAGCTCTCTTGTATAGAAGCGACCTAGCGTAGCAATATATAAGCTCGCTGGCCGGTAGAAGCTGATCAGAGAGAGAGAGAAGCAGTTACCTAGTCTTGTCTTTACAATAATCTGAATGAATCGAACACTCCACCACTGGCGATGTCGGTCAAGTGCTGCAAGCTTCCGGTTAATGGTCAATGTGTTACCGGACTCGCATGCATTTATGTTACGATTGTGATACTAATGTGTAACTTTAGTGTGGCCGTTATGAGCAGCGGCACAATGCAGATAGAGATCAAAGGGTTGAGCAAGGAGCAAGCGCAGCGTGTGATGAGAGACAACACAGCCATGGTGGGCATGGCAACGTCTCTGCTCGAAGTCACCAGTGCCAGTAGTGATTCGTCCAACGAGAGCCACGCAGTGTCTGTGTGGGGTACCATCACCGCGGCCTCTATTTTCTCTCTGTGCAATCAACTCGTCGAGACCGGCCTCGTGTCCTTCAACGCCGCCATCAGCTTCAATGGCAAAACCAAGTCTACAGGCATGGAGGTATTACTGGTTTTTTGTCTATTATCATAAAAATCATTAGTACCATGCAAACAGATCATCTCCATATTAGCTTCGACCCAGATCATGTCTTCCTTTTTCTTATAGCTAGCGCGTACTGCGCCTGCATTGATTATATCCACTGATCCAAACCCATCTATGCTCTCCATATTGAAGTATCTATGACTCGTCAATGTCCTAACCTCGCAATTAGTACACCTAATATTCACCTTGGATTGCCTGCACGTCGCAAGCATCGGTGGTTGCTTAGCGGCAGGACCGGCCTCTGTGGATGGTGTCCAGGCCGCTTTGCAAGACAATGCTGCACGACGCATTGCCGTAAGTGCTCTTCGAATGCTCATAATTAATTCATCACCGTATTAGTCCAATGAAATCATCATCCCTTTCACATTGCTTCGCCCCAAGATGAATCCATTCAATCAGAGCCCAGCGATGATATAGTTTGCCTGGCACGTTACAGCTTATTTGCCCTACACAAGGCTCTGACAAACAAGGCTGTGACCTATTCTCCGTGGGAGATTACACGAGCAGTCTTAGCTCTGGAAACCCCCTAGCAGCCACAGCTACACTCAGCTTGCGATCACGGTAACGCTACTATCATCTATGCATGCGTGCGCTTCTGATATACACTTCAAGCAATAAACTTGTGGATTTTCCTTATGTCTAGTGAATGTCAACGCTTGAAAAGCATGAGGACCCTCCTGTCGACACTAATCATGAGTACCTTAAACTTGGGTGTTTCTATGCAGGAAACAACTATCATAATTGGACGCACCATCGATTGACAAAACAATAAAGTCGTGGATCAGATGGTGCTATCTTTGCATCTCGTATAGCTGATTATTGTTGGAACATGAATATTCGAACATTGCTTCACAATTCACGCATGCTTCGACATTGATAACAGTTAGGCTCATTATAAGATTTCACCTACACTTATGTGCATAGTGATATGGTATTATCTAAACTTTGGATTGAACAAGAAATAGTGGTGGCATGGCTAAATTTGATATTGATGATTGCCCTATTCATATTCAAGCTGAATTTGTAGGTGCTTTTCCCTGATTTCCTTCATACCAACAAGAATACTTGTCAAATAACTTCAATCGTAATGTTTTGTTGTCAATGGTGTGGTGTGACTCTCAGATCCTATAAGAGATCTTCACCAAAAGCTATCAGCACTATTTTTCTTTTTGGTTAGGAATATAGATCGTGGAAGAAATCTCCAAAAAACAAGGTCATGTTTTAGTCCCAAAAATCATAAGGATCACCTACTACATATTTTTTTTGCTAAAAATTTGAGTTTGGATAACCTAAAATGGCTACTTCTATAGAGGAAAAATATGGACATCCATAATTCATAAAAAAGTATATAGCAACATGTGATAAGGTAGCTCTCAAGTTGAGGACCTTATCATTAAATAATCATCAATTCTCAATGAGATGTATTTGAAAAAAAATCACCACTAGGAATACATATATTCAAGTTAATCTCCTATCTTCTATGATTTGATGTAAACCCATATCTCCATTTGTCATCAATGTCAACATAAATATGATCTTTTGGATAAATTTCATGATATGAGTATTAATATAAAGTTGTGAGGTAAACACAATAAACACAACATCAAGATGCTCTAAAAATGATAAAAGCATGCACTCATTAAGAATGTGTTTTAGCAACCACTACAAGGAAAATGGATTCTCGAAGCAACTCTAGATGCACTTTTGGCTTATAAATATTAAGCTTCACAAGTCTATCTATTCACTTGCTAGTATGTACCTATGATGCCTTCCACCAATAATGCTACTCAACCTACAATTGAGATGTTGTTACAAGGAAATGACCTTCTTTGTGTCGACACAAACACACATTGTATGCATGTCTAGAGACCCCTTGTTTACACCTATGAACACAACATCAAGATGCTCTAAAAATGATCAAAGCATGCACTCATTAAGAATGCGTTTTAGCAACCACTACAAGGAAAAGGGATTCTTGAAGCAACTCTAGATGCACTTTTGGCTTATAAATATTAAACCTCACAAACCTTTCTATTCACTTGATAGTATGTATCTTTGATGCCTTCCACCAATAACCTACTCAACCTACAATTTAGATGTTGTTACACGGAAATGACCTTCTTTCTGTTGAGACAAACAAACATTGTATGCATGTCTAGAGACTCTTGTTTACACCCATGAACACAACATCAAGATGCTCTAAAAATGATAAAAGCATGCACTCATTAAGAATGTGTTTTAGCAGCCACTACAAGGAAAAGGGATTCTCAAAGCAACTCTAGATGCACTTTTGGCTTATAAATATAAAGCCGCACAGCCTATCTATTCACTTGCTAGTGTGTACCTTTGATGCTTTCCACCAAAAACCCTACTCAACCTACAATTTAGATGTTGTTACAAGGAAATGACCCTCTCTCTATCTAGACAAACAAACCTTGTATGCATGTCTAGAGACCCTTGTTTACACCCATGTTAGATTTGCATTTTAGATGCACTTATAGATGTCATAAAAGATGCTTCCTTATTGGAATTTTAAAGAACAAGGAAATTGTTTATATAGTAGAATTGTAGCTCCATTTAAATTTTGATGCAATTCTTTAACCTATCATCTATTTGGTGTTTCCACTTCATATATACATGTCATTAAAAGAACCACTAAGAGGTGCTAAATTGAAAAAACCGGTGTCGTGATGTTATGAGGACATAGTGTGAAAAAGTATGGAATGCATCATCATCCAACTTCTTTATTGATCTAGAGAGTCAATGTGATCTAAGCCATTAGTACTAGTGTGAGTTGCATGGATTATCCAAAAATACTAGATTTTTGGATAATTTTAGCCTATTTTTGATACTATTTATTGTAAAAATCCGAAAATTTTAGAAAAAATCTTATAGATTAGGATGGAATGCAAAAAGCTAGTTGCTTCAATTACAGGATTTTCACAAGAGGGTTAAATTGACGAAATCGTGCTGTCATCGTGTTGGGGGTCGAAGGTCTACCACCAGGGTTTAGAGCAAAAGAAGAGTGAGAGATTCAAAGGGGAGAGAGAAAAAAGATTGGGGTTTGATGGATTCTCGGGTTATGGATAGAGTAGATGAGCTAGACAGTAACCAATATCTTACATAGCCGTGTCATACAAGTTTACAATAATGAACTTGGATCCGATTACATCAATAACCATGAGGTTTATGCATAGATCTATATCAAATTTTTTTCCATTTCCTACAAAATATTCAAGCTCAAATGCCCTCCATTTCATGAAGATACATGTTTTGAGACTTCAAGATACAAGGTATAGAGAGATAGAACTCATTACAACTGACATAGAGTCCAAAGGATGAGAAAAATGCATCAATAGAACCACAAATGTACTTCAGCCCTGCATTAAAATAGTAATTTCCAACCCTCAAACTTCACTAAAAAATGTATACAAACTCATGGGAAAGTCTCTCATTACAATCTCAACCAATGCCCTATTGTTTTGGGAGCATTGTCTACACAAGGAAGTGATTAGATTTTAAGAAATCCCTTCAAATGAATGAGTTTGAATGGCTACACTATTTATGAAAATTTTCGCAGAGCCTATTCATCCCATACATTGGAAAAAATGACCTCTTAACTTGCCCCAAAGTCACTCAAGTACTTGGGCACAAGAAGGGCTTCAATGGTACACGATTTTGGTAAGAGAATGGAAGAAGAAGCTCATAAGAGAAGGCTGAATACTTTATCTCTATTTTTCCCTTTCATGGACTGTCATACAACTCATTTCCACGTTTCCAAATGGATGGTGTAAAAGGACTCTTACCTTCTTTGTTTGTATCTTCTCTTGATCTTCAGTTTGCATTGTGTTTGCATGCTTTGGAGCATTCACCATAGTCTTCCACTCTCCCTCCATCTTCCACATGTGTGCAGGCTGAAAATGCACTGCAAAATGCGGGCTGGACTTCTCTCCTTCTTCCACACAAAAAAAAGTTCATATAGATCATATACAAGTCATATAAGTCCTTTGCAACTATTACTCCATGTCACTTGTGGGACTAGTCAACTTTGAAGTGCTCTTGACAAAAGTTGGATCTTCCAAGCTAATCAACTTCATAAACCAATGTGACATAACATGTAAACTATCAATTACCACCTGTTGATCAAGTTGAAGGTCCTCATATACACTTTCATTGCCATTTGTCTCAATACAAACTGAAAATTACATGTCAAGTTACAAAGGAACTTATGAGATTAAATGACATCTAAGACAAATGTAAGGGATTATTGACTGAATTATGTATGAAAGTTTCTTATGTGGATCCTAATGAAGTTCTTCTGCAAACATAAGAACTCTATGTTTTATGCAATGAACAGAAAACCTTTTGACATTCACCCCCTCCTAACATGCACATCCCCTGACATGTGCCACTTCATGAATTTGCAAGTTAAGGATGCTCTTCTTCTGACATATCTTCATCTTCATCCTCTAAGTCTTCTTCTTCTTCCTTGTCTTCAAGTAGAAGGCTCACATCCAGGTCATCAAGATCATAAGTAGAAGACTCTTCATTTGAAGAGCTTGATACGTTTGCCGGCTATTGGTATCTTGATCGTGGTCCCATCCATTTCAGCTAAAGTGTAAGTAGCATTACCATGTACTACCTTCGCCACATATGGTCCAAACCATCGCTTGGCTAGCTTCCTATGAGCACTATACTGATTGTCTAGGCTGAGGTCATAGACAAGTACCCAATCATTCTCTTGGATAGCTCTTGGACGGAGTTGATGACACTTGTCAAACCTCTTCTTATTCTTCAACCTCGTTGCCTTCAGCCTTTCAATGGCTGTCTTGACATCCTCTCACCTTCTTTTAAGCTGCCTTATGCCCAAAATCATCAACTTTTCCCTATTTATGCCTTTATCCCAAGGCAAGATACTCCATGTGATAATAGACTCCTCAATAAGCATAATAGGTGGCTGCCCATACATTAGTTCAGTCAGCTTATAACCTGTCACTGCACTATGGGTAGTTCTATCAGCCATTTATGCGAATGGAAGCATTTTAGGTCATTCTCTCATCTTCCCTCTGCAAGACTTTGCCAAAGCTTTGAGAATCGGTTGATGATCTCTTTCACTCTTATCATTGCCTTCATCATTGTAGGTTGATGTAAGAAATAGCTTGATTTCCAATTGAGCAAAGAAATGGCGAGCCTCATCGGCATCCAATTCTCCTCTATCAACAATTACTTTGGCAACACAGCCATACTTGCAAAACACTTCTTCAAGTAAAAGTCTACAAACAACTTGAGTGGTCTTTGTTGTCAAGGCTTTACCTTCCACCTGATTTGTGAGATCTTCTCTAGCAAGCACTAGATATCTCATGTTCCAAATTCCTGTAGGCATGGTTACTAAATCAATAACCCATCTGTAATGAATGGATAAAGGAAAGGTAGGCTAAAGACCATCTCTATACTTAACCATAGAGTACCTTTGACAAACATGATAAGACTCAACAAAATGCTCAATGTCTTTATACATGTTTTGCCACCAAAATTTCTCTTTTATTTTGGCAAATGTGCCCCATATGCCTCTATGGCCAGCCAATACGCTTTCATGAAATTCTTGCATGACCTATCTTTGAGTCTTCTTGTCTCTTAAGACACGAACAGGTGCTCCTCCTTTCTTCTTCACATGCCTCCAAAGGTAGCCCTCTTTGAGAAAGAAGCCATAAGCCTTTCTCTTGATTCTCTTGAACTCTTCATCAGTCCAATCTTCCTTTTTCACCATAGTTCTCAAGTATTGGCCAATCCAATCATCTACATAGTATTCTTCCATAAAATGAGAAAAAACTAAAACAAAGCATTGAGCATGCTATCTTTCAGCTGCCCACCATCTTTCCATGGTTTTTTCTTCATTCTTTGCTGCTATAAATTCTGTTACAGCAGCAGTACTTGTTGTAATTAATGATGTACCTACATTTATGAAAATTGTACCATCATTAAGAACAATTGTACTTATTGTAATTAATGATGTACCTATATTTATGACAGCTGTACCATCATTAAGAACAGTTGTACTTGCTATTTTTTGATTTGAACCAGCAATTACAGCATCATTTTCAACAAATATAGACTATGTTACTTCCTCATCCATCATCTCTTCTTCATCTTTATATCTGACACGCAAAAGCATGTCAGCAACTGGATTATCTCTTCTTGCAATATGTCTTAAATTAGGATTCAAGGATTTAATATAGGCTATCCATCTTAGCATAGCTATGTCGAGAGTGGAACAATGGGCAATAATGCCCAAGAGTGGAAGACAATCTGTTTCAACTACTACATGTGCACCCATGAAGTACTCCCGATCACACTTCAATACAGTTACAAATCCCCAACATTCTCTTTTAATTTTAGTATACCTTCTTTGATGTTCATTAAGAACCTTTCACTCCAAAGCGGATTGCATACTTATTGCCCTCAAGATCGTCTTGACCAATAGCCCATCCTATCCCAATAGGACTTGTGTCTACCGTGAATATGATAGGCTGACGATTAGAGTAATCAGCCCTCTTCAAGGTGGGGGCTGAAATCAACAATTTCTTCAATTTTCGAACAACTTGAATATGCTGTAAATCTTGAACCAACATTTCTAATAGTGACTTTATTGACAGGCTGTAAATCTTGAATGAATCACAAAGATCCATTCTTCTTAGGCACGGTAAACCATCGGTTAGAATACGGAGCTGAAGATGGCTCCAATATTCGCATCTTTATCTTTTCATTTAAAAGCTCCAGTAACTTAGGAAAATGAGCCCTTGGTACCAGAATTGGTTTAAGATTCCAAGGGATGTGTGGGACCATGAAAATCACCATTGGTGCGACAACACTTGGATCCACATAGCCAATTTCATGAGGCCAAAATGAAAAAGCTTTTCCATGTTTCTTCAATATTTGCATAAAAGATTGCTTTTCAGCTGGCAAGAGAAAAGAGTCTTCACCAATTTTTAGCTCTTATAAGATTTGAGTTGTAAATTGGTGACCAATATCTTTGGGGTCACGAAGACTTGGCTGTTTGGATGCCCTTTCAGTCAGTCCCTCACTTTTTGGAGATAGTGGAGTTGCCACCGGCTTGACCTTCTTGTCAACTGTCTTGTACTTTGTTTCTACTCTTGCCTCATCCCTGTTTGGCTGTCCAAAAGCTTCATATTCAGTAAATTCTTGAATTATGTCATAAATATCCAATGTGCATACCTGTATGGATTGATTTTCAACCTGATTTTCTGCATGAACAACTGCATGTATTTCAGCCAATGTATCATTATAAATCAGCCCATAAAATAGTCCTGAAATTTCTTCATTTTTAGCCAAAACATCAACTTGCTTCAGTTCCTGTTCCACATGGCATAAATGCTTTCTTTCAGTCGTATTCATGGCTGAAAACTGTTTATAACAGCCCACACTGTTGGCTGTAAATACTTGCAAATCAGCCTTTGACATAGCTCCCTTTACATGTGGAGGCAAATTTTTATTACATGAAGCACTGCCATAGCCTCTACTTATAGCAGTGCAGCCCGAAAACCCTTAAATTATCAGGCATTAGGAGGTACAGGATGATCTCTCAATTGATCTCTATTCCGGTGATGATTTACACAAACAGTCAAAAATTTGACAGCCTTGTCATTATCCTTACTTCTTATCTAAGCATAAGATGAACCATCATCAAGGGCCTTCGTCTCCAAACGAGACTCAAAAATAAAAGGTTGACCAAGAATGATAGGATAGCTACAGGAATCTTGAACAAAGAAATGAAATTTATCTTTTACATCACCAATAGTAACCCATACAAAAGGACATGCCACATAGAGATTGTAGAAGAATTATTGGCTGCTCTCATGTGCCATCCCGGATCCACATCTATGGGCCATCTGCCATTCTCATAGAGACTTCTTAACATGACGTTGATCTTCGAACCATAGTCTATAAGGGCCATGCATGGAGTCTCTCTTTATCCAATCTTGACAACGGTTTTAGTAGTCGCCCTTGCCCAATGGGTACAGGAGTAGTGATTACTTGGAATAAAATGAGCATCAATCTCTTCTTGCATGTTGTGAAGATGAGCTTATTTCTTATGCATGGGCTGCTCTTTGGATTGAGAAGACCCCACCATAGCATTCTCTACAATAGCTTCTTCAATTTCAGCTTCATAGATGTCTTCATCTTTGACTTCTATGGCTGTAATCAATTCTTTGATTTCCTCCAATCGAATCCCTTGAGTATTCACCTTCTCTTCATCCTGTAAATACACATGAAGAGCTTGCAAAAAAGCATGCACAGATTCTTCAGTTTCTTCACTAACAAATTGTCTTTTCCATTTAATTACATCAATTATTACATCATGAAATCCTCGTTTTGCAATTCTGAGAATTTCACCTAGTGTAAATTTAATTTTTCTTCCAAGAATCCTTTCTTCTAGGACCCGCTTGAGATCCGTTGCAGTCTCTATGTAAGACTGCAGCTTGTAGCCGGGATGTTTGCCTTTTCTCTTTCCTTCCATCTTCTTTGCTTGTGGGGCAACTTCCATGACATGCTCTGGCGGCGGTGGTGGATTTTTAGCAACCGTTTGCTGATCCAGCTTACTTCTTGTCATAGGTTTGGTTGGCCCTTAAGAGGAGGGACCGGCAATATCTTCTTCTCTTCTTCTCTTTTCTTCTACCACAGCTTCTTGATTATCGATTTCAGCCAACTGAGCGAAAGCTAAAAATGAATCGGCAGGCTCAGTCCATTCGGTTCTTCCTCGCATGTATTGACTCGCAGTAGTCAAATCATCTTTGGACGCCTTGCCTCGCTCCATGCGATCTAAGGCCTGCATCCACACTTTAGATTTTACATCGCCTTTACATGCTTTAACAATCTCATTAGTAAGCTCAATTTGTAGCCCATAGGTAGTTGCATTAACAACTGCATAGGCTGTTCTTGTTGCCAAATCCTCTAGTCTTTTCTTCATGCCAAAGTTACCGAAATTTGGCTCAAGAGGAAGCCCAATTTCGGTCGCATGAATTTTACCATCATTCAAAAAGAATAATTTTTACACCTCAGGTTCATAGAATGCATTGCACTCCCTCTTATCATGCTGTAGGATGTCACACCAGATACAATGTCTTTTGAAGCCTTCTTGTATGGGTCTTTGGGCACATGTCCGCCCTCTTTCTTCCACTTTCACATCAAGACATTCCACCTTTGAATTAATCTCTGTTAGATTAAGATGGAGATTCCGCATGCTCTTGATCATCTTGTCCATGACATCCTTCTTTGAAGGTGGGATAACACGATTTCTTGGTTGCTCGGCCATAGAAAGAGGAGGTCGAGATACAGGAACAGGCTCTTTTATGGACTCAGATGGTGCAGAGGTAGAACCCCACCTTAGACGCATCCGCTCTCTTCGAGCAATCATATTAAATGCTTCAGTGACATCACCCCAAACAGTCTTCAATCCTATCTTAGAGTCAGGATCTTCAAGCCGATCAGTCAGCTTCTCTTGAAGAAGTGGATTCGCAAGAGCCTGCAGAAACAATTCAATCTTCTGGCTCTCCATACTCTGTTGATCATCATGATCTAGCTGAGCAAATTTGCTTTCAAATTCATAGTGAATAGCAGTGGCAGCTAGTCCCTTATTGGGCCTTTCAACACATTCAGTGAAGATTTTCTTCGTCATGAGGCCAGAATCTTCAAGAAAGAATTATTCTCGAAGAGCCTTCTTGAATGCAAACCATCCCACATCTTTCTTGAAAAGACCACGAATCTGGTCTTGGAGGCCATGCATGGCCAAATGGGCAAAGTATCAGCTCTAAGTATGATGAGGGACCCCAAACAAGACCATCTTGTTAGTATAGAGGCGGATAAAAGAGGACACATTTTGCCCATTAAATTACTTGAGCTCCTACCCAATTGCCTCCAAAGCTTTAATGGCAGCAGGATCACTCCGCTCTTCATCTTGCCTCCGTTTTTGCTGCAGTTGCATCTACTGCTAAAATTGCAATTGTTGTTGTTGGTTCTCTTGCATTAGACGAACCAACAACTGCAAGGCATTTCCTCCTGAACCTGATGATTCTCCCATTGTGCTTTCTCTTCTGCAGCCAACCTTCACGTCGGGTTCATCACTGTCGTCATGTTGGGGGTCGAAGGTCAACCAATGGGGTTTAGAGTAGAAGAGGAGTGAGAGATTCAAAGGGGAGAGAGAAAAAATATTGGGGTTTGATGGATTCTCGGGTTATGGATAGAGTAGATGAGCTAGACAGTAACCAATATCTTACATAGCCGTGTCATACAAGTTTACAATAATGAACTTGGATCCGATTACATCAATAACCATGAGGTTTATGCATAGATCTATATCAAATTTTTTTCCATTTCCTACAAAATATTCAAGCTCAAATGCCCTCCATTTCATGAAGATACATGTTTTGAGACTTCAAGATACAAGGTATAGAGAGATAGAACTCATTACAACTGACATAGAGTCCAAAGGATGATAAAAATGCATCAATAGAACCACAAATGTACTTTAGCCCTGCATTAAAACAGTAATTTCCAGCCCTCAAACTTCACTCAAAAATGTATATAAACTCATGGGAAAGTCTCTCAATACAATCTCAACCAATGCCCTATTGTTTCGGGAGCATTGTCTACACAAGGAAGTGATTAGATTTTAAGAAACCCTCTCAAATGAATGAGTTTTAATGGCTGCCTTATTTATGATAATTTTGGGAGAGTCTATTCAGCCCATACATTGGCAAAAATCACCTCTTAACTTCCCCCAAAGTCACTCAAGTACTTGGGCACAAGAAGGGCTTCAATGGTACACGATTATGGTAAGAGAATGGAAGAAGAAGCTCATAAGAGTAGGCTGAATACTTTATCTCTATTTTTCCCTTTCATGGACTGTAATACAACTCATTTCCACGTTTCCAAATGGATGGGGTAAAAGGAATCTTACCTTCTTTGTTTGTATCTTCTCTTGATCTCCAGTTTGCTTTGTGTTCACATACTTTGGAGCATTCACCATAGTCCTCAACTCTCCCTCCATCTTCGACAGGTGTGCCAAGCCAAAAAATGCACCGCAAAACGTGGGATGGATTTCTCTCCTTCTTCCACACAAAAAAAAGTCCATATAGATCATATACAAGTCATATAAGTCCTTTGCAACTATTACTCCATGTCACTTGTGGACCTAGTCAACTTTGGAGTGCTCTTGACAAAAGTTGGATCTTCCAAGCTAACGAACTTCATAAACCAATGTCACATAACTTGTAAACTATCAATTACCACCTGTTGATCAAGTTGAAGGTCCTCATATACACTTTCATTGCCATTTTTCTTGATACAAACTGAAAATTGCACGTCAAATTACAAAGGAACTTATGAGATGAAATGATATCTAAGACAAATGTAAGGGAATATTGACTGAATTATGTATGAAAGTCTCTTATGTGGATCCTAATGAGGTTCTTCTGGAAACATAAGAACTCCATGTTTTATGCCATGAATAGAAAACCCTTTGACATTCACCCCCTCCTAACCTGCACATCCCCCGGCATGTGCCACTTCATGAATTTGCAGGTTAAGGAGGCTCTTCGTCTGACATATCTTCATCTTCATCCTCTAAGTCTTATTCTTCTTCCTTGTCTTCAAGTAGATGGCTCACATCCAAGTCATCAAGCTCATAAGTATAATACTTTTTGTTTGAAGAGCTTGATACGTTTGCTGGCTATTGGTATCTTGATCGTGGTCCCATTCATTTCAGTTAAAGTGTAAGTAGCATTATCATGTACTACCTTCACCACATATGGTCCAAACCATCGCTTGGCTAGCTTTATATGAGCACTATACTGATTGTCTAGGCTGATGTCATAGACAAGTACCAAATCATTCTCTTGGATAGCGGACGGAGTCGATGACACTTGTCAAACCTCTTCTTATTCTTCAACCTTGCTGCCTTCATCCTTTCAATGGTTGTCTTGGCATCCTCTGGCCTTCTTTCAAGCTGTCTTATATGCAAAACTAGCAGCTCTTCTCTATTTATGCCTTGATCCCAAGGCAAGATACTCCATGTGATAATAGACTCTACAATAAGCATAATCGGTGGCTACCCATACATTAGTTCAATCGGCATTTAACATATCACTGCACTATGGGTAGTTCTATCAGTCAGATAATGAGAATGGCAGTAGAGAAGGAGCTGTAATTTCTATGCACGTTTTGTTTTATGAAGAAGCTCTAGGAGATCTAATGCCTGGAGATTGCTTCTAAGTAGTGCGAACATTCCAGGTTATTTCAAAACATATTGATTCAATTCATTGTGATTTGTCTTTGTAGTGTTTACCACTTGGGTATTCTCTATCTTCTCTTCCATCTCCTGTCTCTACTTCCTTCTACTTATGATTCCCAGTGGATTTGACCTTTTGACAAAAACCCCTCTGACATTGGTGAACCCGATGTGAAAGGTCCTCAAAAGAAGGAAAGACAAGATGGGAGAATCTTCGAATACATTCTCTAGTGATGTTTTGCAAGAGTTGGTGCAAAATATGAATATGGTTATGTAGGTACAACAACAACAGGTGATGCAAGCTTCAACTCAAACATAAAGTGTTGTGATGAATGCTTTGCAAGCAGTTGAGCGTGAGGTGAAGTTATTCAATGGCAGGAATGTATCTGCATATGTATATACCTATGCTCAAAAGATGGAATTCTTTGAGGTGGCTCAATCTGTATGGAGTTGGTATTTTGTACATGTTACTATTTATGAAATGAAAGCATGGATTACTGAATTATACTTGCAGGATGTAGACTGGGTAGCCTTCACGAAGATACTCAGGGAAGAATTTTACATTGAGGACACCTATTTGATTACGCTTAAGAATTTTCAAGAGTGGGTTTTACAATCCAATAAGGGTCTTGTGGCTATGGAATTGTTAAGAGAATTTGAAAGGCAATTTGAGTAGTTGGATCTTGCAAAACAGCAAGCTCTTGTAAGTCAGAAAATTGAAATGTTTCTATAGGCAACTGATCCTGAGCTTCAAGAGAAGCTTGATGATTTTTTGGAGGATTAGACTACAGAGACAGGTTTGAAAATATAGTGGAGACATGTCAAGGAAGCTGTGGAGACTTGTAAAGAAGCATAGAAGAAGAGAAAGATTGCATGTCTCTAGCTTGCCCACTATTACGTGCAAGAGAGTTGATGTATCCAGTAAGCCACCTACTTCTGTGGCTAACCCTATGGCTGTACCTACTATTTTTCCCTCTATTAGGGAAGATGTCTTACATGAATTGGTCAAAGGCATGCGGGATCTTCAATTGAAGGTTGCAAAATTGGACGAAAAAGGACAAGAGGAAAGGGGAGAGGTAGTAGCCCCTAAGCCTGAAAAAATATGTATGTGGTGTGATAGTTTGCAGCACGAGAGAAAGGATTGTGCTGCCTATCAAGAGGCCTTGGCATGACAACTTATCTTTTGGAAAGATGGCAATATCCATGCACAAGAAACGGGATTGCTCTTACTTTGAATTTTGGAAAGGGAGGTATGTAGAAGTTGTTGAAAGACTTGGATGTTTGAAATGCTTATGCTGCGGTACATGCTTCTACTTTTGGTCTACAGTTGGATAGAATGCATGGACAAGTGATGGTTAGTCCAAAGGTTGAAATATGGACATATGCTTTACATGCAGCTGAAAAGAGAAAGGTCACTGAAAGGGAAATGTCTCATGCAGGGCAATACATTCATGGCATAACTAGTTGGGAATCACTGTTAGATACATATTCAGTGTATGCATATTTAGGAAAGGTACAAAACACGGATGTACTTGTGGAAGAAAAATAAAAAAGACATGAAGATATTGCAGGGACATCTAAAAGAATGACAAGAAGAAGTGTGGATTAGCCTAAAGTTGGAAATCAACCATCTCCTGAGCAAGTTATGGAAGAGGTCAATTAGGAGAAAAAACAGGATAACAAACAAGAGGGCAAAAAGAAGGGCAAGTAGCCAGGATATAAGTTGTAATCTGACATTGAGACAGCCATAGATCTTACGAAGGTTCTTGAAGAACGGATCTTAAACAGTCGGGTGGAATTTACCTTGGGAGAGGTGCTTGGCATTGCGAAGCGAGAATTTCATGATGAGATCATTGAAATAATTAGAAGGAAGCATTAGTTTCTTGGTGGTACCACTAGTGCATTGCTACAATTTGAAGAGGAAACTGGTTTGTTGGGTATTCGGATTGAATATGAGCATGAAGTAAGTACAGGATTATCTATGCAGGATGCTACTAATCAATGGACATCATATGGAAAAGAGAAGAAAGTGGCTAAAAATGGATTGTCTTGTAGCAATATGCAGGGTGGAGTAAGAAAGATGCAACAATATGAAGAAGAGACTCTAGGATTTATTCCTCGAATGTTGAGATTGCAATCTCAACATGTGTGGACATTGATGATGGACCACCTGGCTAGATGAGTCCGCACGTCTACACTTAGTACGTTGGTGGTCATTATGATACTCACATGGCGATTGACTTATCACTTATTTTATTTAATTTGTTACACCAACCTACAACTGGCAAAGATATAGAGCCAGTCGATTAATGTAGATGGTTATGCACTGTTTGACTTAGAAGGCCACTTTCGTTTATGTTGTATCTTATCTATACTTTGTGTACATTGTATAGTATGTGGAAGAAGAAGAAAGATCAGCAAGAAAACGTTTTGGTCTCCATCTCTCTTTTTATGTTCTCGAGTGAGTTTCCTCTTGTGTATACAGTGTGTATTTAGTGCAGCAGCTCAAGCACATCCCCCCATCATGTAATTTTGAACATGGTATTAGAGTCGCGCCACTAAGAGAGGTTGATTTTGAAGGCTAAAGTGAAGGAGAAGAAGCAAGATTCGAGCAAGCAAGCAACGGGTAAGAAGCTCTCTCATTCTTCCACTCTCTCTCTTGGATAATGCCTATGGAGGCCTGTGGAGGCACCAGAAGCAGGGTCGAGCAAAAATCTCAGATTGCTGTGAGATTTGGTATGCAAGTAGATCATTGTATATTCTGCAAGTATGCTCTTTAGGGCTTTCCCGCAGTTATTTTGGGTGTTTGAGGCCGTTTCAAGCCTCTTTTTAGAGCCGCAAGGTTGCGGATAGCAGTTTCAAGGTACACTCTAATTTTGGTTGTATTGACCGAAAGTGGATGCGCAGGTTACAGATTGCAAATTTGTAAGTTTTGAGGTGTTTGGAGGAAGCAAATATCAGGTTTATCTGCAAATAGGTTGTACATTACATGTACTATTGAGCAATGAGTGAAAAAGATTACTTGGTGTATTGATGTGCACGTGTTATGAAAATTTGCAAAAGACTAGCTTGCTTTGTTGTATCCTTGTTTGTGATAATGGTAGAAATTAGTGGAAATCCCATTATTGAGAAGCTCGACAAGAACAACGACCCTTCATGGAAGTTCTGTGTGACGAACTTTCTCATTGGAAAGGGCCTTTATGAGTTTGTCTCAATTGAAAAAAAGGAGCCAGAGTTGGGTATCCCTTCGACTGTAGATGAGTTGAAAGCATGGAAAGAGTGGAATGCGAAAGACAAAAGGGTGATGTACTGGCTATCTGTAGTCATTGATAATACTATGCTGGGACATATCACGAATGCAGAAATCTCACATGCAGCTTGGACAATTTTTGAGAGCATATTTTTGGTAAATACAAAGACACGAAAGATTCAACTCAAGCAAGAATTGAATGCCTTGAAGAAAGGAAAAATGACTGTCAATGAGTATGTGTTGAAAGTGAGGAGCATTGCAGATGCTTTAGCAGCGATTGATGTAATGCCGGATGATGATGATTTGGTTTCATCCACTTTGAGTGGCCTTAACAATGAGAAGGCATGCTAAATCATTTGTTACTTCAATATATGTACGGAAGCAATTTTCTGATTTTGATGAACTAATCTCTCTCATGATTACTAAAGAGATGAATATGCAAGGTGATTCGTTGGAAAGAAATGGTAAACAACTCCAAGCATTTTACTTGAGTTCAAGAAGGGGATGTGGTAGATCCTCTTCTAGAGGCTGTGGTATGGGACATGTTGGCGATAACCAGCAAAATAGGTTCAATCAACAGTTTGGTGAAATGCAGGTTTCTGGAGGCAGAGGAATTTTTAAAGGTAGGGGGAGCTCTAGAGGAAGAGGTGGATGGCAAAATAGAGGTTCTGGAAATTCTGCTATTGTTTGCCATTATTGTGGCACAACAAGCCATATTGCAGCCCATTGCTATGCAAAGAAGGATGATATTCACAATGGTAAATTAAAGCAAGGAAACTATGCATCTTCTTCACGACAGAATGATGAAAAAATAAGCACTTGTTTCTTATGCAGCATATGATGAATGTAGTTATAGGAAAGGGGATACATGATGATGTATGGTATGTTGATTCAGGTGCATCTAATCATATGACCAGTCATGTTGAATGGTTTGAAGAGATGTGGGACTTACAAAATCTGGGTTATGTGCAGACGGGTGATGATTCATGCCACCCAATTTCACACATTGGAAAGGTTCCCTTGTCCTTGTATGATGGCCAAACGAAGAGTCTGACAAATGTATTACATGTGCCATCAATTACAAAGAATCTAGTGTCTGTTGGCCAAATAGTAGAGCAGGGGTTGCAGGTCCGATTCAATGCAAAAGATTGTTTTGTAGAAGACTTTAATGATAGGTACAAGTTGGTCGCAAAAGGAAGTAGAGTTGGCCGAATGTTCACTTTAGATGCTGGAATTCTTGCAATGGATGCTGTTATGTATGCTAAAGGAAAAGGAGTAGTTACAAATATTAAAATATAGCATAAATGTATTGAACATGCAAATGTACAAAGGCTAAAATTAATACAGTCGAGAGGATTGGTTACAAGGTGGCCTTCTTTTAGACTTGCAGAATTGCATAAAGTCTGTGAAGCATTGTAACGTGTCCGCTAGAATCATTCCGGACACGTCTTAGCAGTCCATCGGGAAGGATGTCTAGAAAGCTCCGCCTGGCACTCCCATGGAATGTTACGGGTTTTGCAATCTAGGTCTTCCCGAGCCTGCCACGTAGCGGAAGTATCCTGGCCGTTCCCACTTAGGATCGACCTGAATTTAGGTTTCCCTGTTTGGTCATTAGCTAGCAACAACTAGCGTCGGACCCGGGCGAACTACTTTACGCAGAAGCGCCTGGACCAAAGCGGATTCGCGCTGCACTTGGTTCAAGGAGAATGGGAAACGAGAGGGATGCAAGGCTCGACCTCTCTGCCATAGGGCATAGTCCCATTCCGTTCCCCTAAAACAGCGTAAATCGGGTAGGATGTAACTCTAGGTCATCGTCCTCGTTATTCGCTTTGATGTTGAAGATCAACCTGCTGTTCGTCGAAGACCTTGAGAAAAGTTCCCGGCTAACCAGGACCACCCATCCGTAGGACGGACCCATGGTCCATCCTCCGCACTTTCCTCGGTTTGTTTTAGTTATGTAATTACCTACCACATTAGTTAGACATATACAAACAGCTTCTTTGATTAACCCTGTTAAGCACTGGTTCCTTCACGTAATCTTATCACAGGACATAAAGAAAACAATGTCAAACAACTTCTTTGTTATCATTTAATCCTTTTATCTTTGCAATACAAGGAGTTCCCGCCCGTAGGCGCATTCATAATCCGCCCGAAGGCTATCCAGTAATCCTTCAGTGATTACTAATCCAAGTTTCCGCCCGTAGACTAGTATGCGGGCCTCGAGATCCAATCCCGAGTCACGTTAGTCTCTTGTGCAGGACCCGGAAGGCGAGGGATTTACAGCCAGAGCCCCCCCTAGCACCCAAGCGTCCTCCTGCTCCAAGCAGAACTCAACAGAGAGACCTCTCATGGCGGGTTCGGTCCACGTTCCCGGCGCGGTTCACAACCCCCTTGGTTAGGGTCAGGCAGGCAGTCGGGGGTAACTGAAGCTGCCTCTCAGGCACCAACCTGAAGCTTTAGATATATTTTCATCCTTTAGTTCATTGAGCAAACAATGCAAACAGTCCTTTCTAAACTGTTACAAGCACAATCAATTTCAGTGGTCTTTTAGCTGGCAAACTGTTAAGGAGTGGCTCCTTTTCTCTGAATGCAACCCGCATTCGATCCGGAATCAATTGCAACTTGGCAAGATTCCTATCATTCTTGGGTTAGGGTCATACCCTACCAATGCTTAAGGTTCTGTTGTGGCAGGATCCAGCGACCATGTCGCTTTAGTTTATTGTCGGGTCATTCGCAAATACCTAACTTTCCTTTTCCTTGGCAATTGTTTCCCAAAAAGTGAGTAGCAGGATGATTACTCATCCTCTTGTAAGTTAAATTCCTTCAATAACTTGCCAACCTCATTTCGAGAGATGACAAAACTCTCTTGTGGACAAATCTCAAGTCTATACAATGTTGCAGCTTTTTGCACATGTATTGCATCTAATTTCACGGGATTATTCTACCCATTGTTTAGTGTTTTCCGGTCACGGAATTTACCTCCAGCCGAGTAGCAGGGGTTTAGGGTATCCTCCAAACCATTGCTAATTATGTTGGCCCATGGTCCTAGAAATAGGCAACTCCGTCGGAGTTTCATCATTTTGAATGATCCTTAGGATAAAACCTTAGATCACTTCATGCATGAACATCCCATTGCTTCGACATTTTGTGAACATGTGTAGGATCTTTAGAATCACGGTTTTTGTCTAAAGCTAGGTCGATTTGCACTAAAACCCTAGTTAACACTTAGGATTCCTATCATATCGACTCAATCATGTCCATACGAATCCTTGTGGTTTAGATTACTTAGTCAATTCAATTATGCTTGTCTTGCGACAAGGATGATCCTTCTCAAGGGAAATAATCTAACGGGTAACAATACTTACAACTACACCAACACGCGTAAACATGCGATTTATTGCCTTTACGCATCACATGGCCCATGATAACTTTATCTTTCTTTGGTGCACGATAATCTGGCTACTAACTTTGCCTAGGACCTACTAGGTCTTACATCAATAGTCGTACCTACAACCTTGTTGTCTACACTTTGGCATCTTATGCTTTGACTCCTAAATGCGGCTCTTAATGAATGTCATTTTTCGCATGACGACTACGCAATACACAACATTCTCCTAGCTATGAAGTAGTCAATGAAACTCATCCAAAGCTAGTGTTAACTTATTCCATCTTACATGCTATTAGCAAGTTCATAAGATCATCTTCGTACTCTATTATTCCTTTTCGGATAATACCTTATGGGGTTAACCTTGCCTCATGAAATCATTACGAGAAGGATGATGCCTAACATGCGGCACACGCTTATTTCTACCATGTCTAGGACGAAAGATAATGCACTTATAAATCCCATTTCCTTGCCTAGGATTAGACTCATTACTTTGATAATGTACCAAAACTACATGCAACTAGCCTTCTACTCGTTCGAATTCACGACATATTTCAATCTTACCTAATGTTCAAGAGATGCCTTAACACATGTATTTCTTTCCAATTTCCGTATGCATTAGAATTAAACGTAAAAATGTGCAATTTCCTTTATGAGCTAAGCGCGCCTAATCATTTCCTTATGCGGAATTAACTCGAAAGAACCTGGACTTGTGGAGTCGGGGAGATGTCCACTTGTACATTCGGAGATGAGCCTTCCGCGGTCGCACCTTGCGATCTTTTTGGGGCCATCGTAGACGTAAATCCGACTTCCGATTCGCCTTTGGGATCTACGGAGTGACGGCCCTCGGAATGCGGCCTTCCAACCTTTGCCTTTATCTTTGTATGCGGGAGATTTCCTCTTCGGGATGGTGCTTGCGGCAAAAGTTTTAGGAGTCCTCCAAGAACTCGAATCGGCACGGTATTTATCCTCGGATGGCTTGCGGCTTAAAATCTTCTTGCGGAAGTCTTTTCGATGGATCTTGCGGTGGTCTTTATGGCTTCACCGTCCCCTCTTCAAAAATCCCGGGAAGGGATATGAAAGGGCTTTTTTTCAGAATTGTGGTGGAAAGGGGCCATTGGGAAGGGCCTTTGGGAAAATGGTGGGAAGGGGGCTTAAGGAGGCCCCGTCCTTAGAAGGTTTCACAGAAGCACGTGGATGGAAGGGGGGAATCGTGTTCCACGTGGCGGCGACCAGAGCTGGTCGGACGGACAGGGTGGAAGTGATGGCGGCTGGCGGACAGGCTGGGCGGCGAATACGGCAGCTGGCGGACAGGCTGGGCGGCGGATACGGCAGCTGGCGGACAGGCTGGGCGGCGGCTCTTGTTCGATGGCGGCGACCTACAGCCCGTCGTCTCCTTCGGGTCCTCTCCCACCCTCAGCTTCTCCCTCTCTCCCCCTCTCTCACAGGCCTCCCTTCTTAGCACACCCCCTTGATGAGGGGTGTTTATATAGGAATGGGGGTGGGGAAGAGGGTCTCCACCCACGTGGAGAGCTTCCTCATGCAATCTTCACTTGGCCATCCCCCCCTCCACACTCCCTCTCCTCCAGCCATGCATCGGCTGGGGGAAGGGATAATAGTAAAAAAATTTACCTTAATTTAATTAAAATTGTCCCTCCCAAGAGGGTGTTTTCGTGCGGCTTGCGGTTTTGAACTCCCGGTCTTGATTTACCAAAGCGGAGGATCCCATTTCACGCGCGCTGGTCACACATTACACTGTCAATAATTTCAATGCAAGAGATACCCTTTGCATAGGGTTTACACGGCGTGCGGAGGGTTAATATTTACGGTACGGGTACGTGGAAATATTACAAGCATGCTAGTTTGGTAAGCAGGCGAGACAACCCTTTTCGCATGATAGAGAAGTGAGCAAAAATATACTTGAAGTAGTATATACAGATGTTTGGGGGCCTACAAAAAATGTATCTCTTAGTGATAGCAAATACTTTGTCATATTTATTGATAACTATTCAAGGAAGCTATGGGTATACTTCATGAATGAAAAGAGTGATGTGTTTGAACACTTCAAATCTTTAAAGGCAGCTGTTGAAATAGAAACATGCATAAAAGTGAAGTGCTTGAGATCAAATGGAGGGGGAGAGTACCTCTCTAATGAGTTCAATGGCTTCTTGAGGACTCATGGGATAAAGAGGTAATTTACTTGCATGTATACCCCACAGCAAAATGGTGTTGCAGAAAGAAAAAACAGGCATATTGCAGAAGTTTCACGGGTATTAATGGCTAAAATGCCCAAACATTTTTTGTCTAAGGTTATCCATACTACTGTCTACATTATGAACAGAACTCCCACTGCTAGAGTTCATGGGATGACTCCTGAAGAATGCTTTACTGGTAAGAATCCTGATGTATCGCACTTGAAGGTATTTGGCTCTGTTGCATACATTCACGTGCCAGATGAGCTACAGAAGAAGCTTGATCCAAAGGCATAAAAATGTGTTTTTATTGGATACTCTTTAGAGCAGAAAGGGTATCGCTATTATAACCCTGTCACAGGTGAGTTCAGTGTGAGCAGGGATGTTATCTTTGATGAGATGGGAAGTTGGTATACACATGTTGGTGATGTTTTAGATGATGATAATGATAAGGACAGCTATGTTCAAAAAGATAAACAAGAATCACGGAGTCTTAGTGGACCAGAAACATCATCTGGTACTACACCTACAATGAGCCCTTGGTTTGGGAGACTGAGTAGCCCCACATCTTCACATGGATCTATAAGTATTACAGGAAATGACAAAGGAAAGAAGAAAGTGTTGGATGGTAATGATGCATCTACCAATCATTTGGGATTTGATGGAGATTCTAGTGGTTTGGAGAGTTTGGATGATGAGCTTGGCATTCCTTCAATCAGGACTCCAGGTGTACAGAGAGCTCATACTAATGTAAAGGCTCCATTGAGTGATCCAGTGGTACGCTAATCTAGTAGGGTTATATACCCTTTTAAAAGATTCGGTTTTGAAGGTTATGCAGCTCACCATTATGCTTATATGGTAAAACTAGTTGAGGATGTTGAGCCCACTTGTTTTGAGGATGTTGTTGGTCATGCTCATTGGGATGCAACAATGGATGAGGAGATGGCTGCATTAGAAGCCAATAAGACTTGGGATTTGATACCCTTACCTAAGGTAATAAAGCTATGAATTCATGGGATAAAGAGGCAATTTACTTACAGGTATACACCACAGCAAAATGGTGTTGCAGAAAGAACAAACATGCATAATGCAGAAGTTGCACGGGTATGAATGGCTGAAAATAATATGCTCAAACATTTTTTGGTGTGAGGTTGTCCATACTACTTTCTACATTATGAACAAAACTCCCACAGCTGCAGCTCATGGTATGACTCCTGAAGAATACTTTAATGGCAAGAAGCCTGATATATCGCACTTGAAGGTATTTGGCTCTGTTGTATACATTTACGTGCCAGATGAGCTACGGAGGAAGAAGCTTCATCCAAAGGCAGAAAAATGTGTTTTTATTGGATATTCTTTAGAGTAGAAAGGGTATCGCTATTATAACCCTGTCACATGTGAGCTCAAAGTGAACAACGATGTTATCTTTGATGTGATGGGAAGTTAGTATACACTTGCTGGTCATGTTTTAGATGATGATAATGATTAGGACAGCTATGTGCAAAAAGATAAAAAAGAATCACAGAGTCTTAGTGGACCAGAAACATTATCTCATACTATAGCTACAATGAGTCCTTGGTCTAGGAGACTAAGGAGTAGTCCCACATCTTCAAGTGGATCTATAAGTGTTTTAGGGAATGACAAAGGAAAGAAGAAAGTGTTGGATGGTAATGATGCATCTACCAGTCATTTGGGATTTGATCGAGATTCTAGTGGTTCAGAGAGTTTAGATTATGAGATTGGCATTTCTTCAGTCAGGACTCCAGGTGTACAGAGAGCTCATAGTAATGCAAAGGCTCCATTGAGTGATCTGGTGGTATGCTAATCTAGTAGGGTCAGATACCCTGTTAAAAGATTTGTTTTTGAAGGTTATGTAGCTCACCATTATACTTATATGGTGAAACTAGGTGAGGATGTTGAGCCCACTTGTTTTGAGAATGCTGTTGGTCATGCTCATTGGGATGCAAAAATGGATGAGGAGATGGTTACATTAGAAGCCAATAAGACTTGGGATTTGATACCCTTACCTAATGGTAAGAAAGCTATTGACTGTAAGCGGGTTTACAAAGTCAAGCATAATGCTGATGGTTCAATTAGTAAGTATAAAGCTAGGTTGGTTGCAAAAGGCTATGCTCAAACATATGGCATAGATTATGAAGAGATATTTAGTCCAATTGCTAGGATGGCAAGTGTTATATGTGTGATTGCCTTGGCAGTAGCCAAAGGTTGGAGTTTGCAGCAAATGGATGCTAAGAATGCACTCTTGCATGGTGAATTGCAAGAAGAAGTGTATATGGATCAACCAGCAAGTTATGAGGATTTAGAGCATCCCACATATGTGTGCAAGTTAAAGAAGGCGCTCTATGGGCTGAAGCAAGCACCTAGAGTATGGTCTGACAAGATTGGAGAATATCTTGTCAATATTGGATTTTGTATTTATGATGCTGATCACTCACTTTATGTGAGAAAGGGAGATGTAGGTTTGGTCATCATAGTCATTTATGTGGATGACTTGATTATTAGAGGTGACAGTGACAATGGGATTGCTGAAGTTAAGGGCTTCTTGAAGAAGAAGTTTGAGATGAAAGATTTGGGTGAGCTAAGATACTTTATTGTTATTAAGGTGATCAAATGTGATGATGGTATATAGCTATCCCAAAGGAAGTATGGCTTGGATATGTTATCCAAGTATGGTATGGTAGCATGTAAGCCTCTTTCAGTACCATTGGAGCAAAATGTGAAGTTGAGTGTTGATGTTGGACATGAGATAGAAGTCCCTACTATGCTCAGGAGGATAGTAGGGAATTTGATTTACATGACTATCACAAGGCCAGACTTGAGCTATGTTGTTGGTCTTGTCAGTTAGTTTATGCAGATGCCTAAAAAGCCTCGTTTGGAGGCAGTTAGATGTGTATTGAGATATGTCAAGTTTACTTTACATTATGGACTTTTTTATGAGGCAGGTAAGGACGTATAGGTCTTTGGATACACAAGTGCAGATTGGGCTTGTAGCATGTCAGACAGAACATCTACAAGTGGATACATGTTCTCCCTTGGTAGTGTAGCAATTACATGGAGTAGCAAAAAGCGACCTACAGTTGCTTTATCGAGTACACAGACTGAGTACAGAGGTGATGCTATGGTAGCATGTGAGGTGGTATGTTGCAAAAATTATTAGGTGATTTAGATTTGCAGGGAGATGGTCCAGTTGTCATTCATTGTGACAACATGAGTAGCATATAGCTAGCTAGGAATCCATTGTTCCATGCTAGGACAAAACACATTGAGGTGCACTACCACTTTGTGAGAGAGAAGGTACTTGCAGGAGAGATTGACTTGGTATATGTCAGCACACAGGATTAGATAGCTAACATTTTCACAAAGGCATTGGGTATAGAGATGCTTCGAAAGTTCCGAAGCTTACTTGGGGTTCCAGAGATAGAGTTGAGCTGGAGGGGGAGTGTTAAGATAGCAAGCTCAACACGTGCGAACATTGATGATGGACCACCTGGCTAGATGAGTCCGCACGTCTACACTTAGCACGTTGGTAGTCATTATGATACTCACATGGCCACTGACTTACCACTTATTATATTTAGTTTGCCACACCTACCTACAACTAGGAAAGATATAGCGCAAGTCAATTAATGTAGTCGATTATGCACTATTTGACTTAGAAGGCCACTTTTTTATGTTGTACCTTATCTATACTTTGTGTACATTGTATAGTATGTGGAAGAAGAAGAAAAATCAGCAAGAAAATGTTTTGGCAACCATCTCTCTTCTTGTGTTTTTGAGTGAGCTTCCTCTTGTGTATACAGTGTGTATTTGGCGCAGCAGCTCAAGCACATCCCCCCATCACACGATTCTTGACATCGAAGTCACTACACAAGAAATCATTGGGCTAGAGCTACCACTCAAACGATAGTGAAAATAAGGGAATGAAACTCATTGTGTTGCTTTACTTGACCATGGTCCGAGATAAATGTCATTGAGCGGGGATTGTATGAAAAATATGGTGCATGGCCTGTAGACACTGATCATGGTTGGCGAATGAGGGCTGCAAATAATTCTTTAGAGGAGCTCTATGCTGCATGTCCTAATGTAAAAGTGATGATTGGTGATGTACAGGAAGAGTAACACTTCTTTGTGCAAGAGAATTCCTCATATGCAGTGATTTTTGGACAGCCCTATATTATAGGTGTGCATATGGAAACAAAGGTGCTTGATGATGGTTCTACTTATGCAAGAGTCAGAAGCAAGGATGGGAGAAAAGTAGTCCAATTTCTTACTATTTGTGTTAATCATCCTAGAAATCAGAATACGCTTCGAGAGTCTCCTTTGGTTCCAAATGTAAGGAGATTCAAAGACCTGGATTTTCATTAAGCACTTCTGTAATGCGGGGCTACATTAATGTTGTTCAGTGGGGTGTACTTGCGTCTTAATGAAATGAAGCATGTATTTACTATTGGTAATTCTCAGTTTACAGCAAACAATTCATGTTGGTTTAAGCATATGAAAGCTATGTGTGGGGCTAAACGCATATCTATGAAATGGGCTAGTAAGAAACTGAGAGCATTGGGTTTGTTAGCTGAAAATGATGGCATTTCAGGCATCTTTTATGGGTTGAATATTACTAACACTATGGCTGAAATTTCAGCAGCTATACATGCAGAAATTGAGACTGAAAACAATATATTTTGAGTATGTTCTTTGGATATACAGGCCAAACAACATTGGTAGTTGGTGCCAAAAGCAATAATGACCTTATCTAGAGATGATGTTTCATCTTGCTAATCACATGCACAATTTCATCTCTAACCTTGCAAATATAAACTCTTTTTATAACTCTCTCAGGTTTCTATTGTTACTGGAAACACATCTATAGATTTTATCAATTACTTTTTTTCTTTCAAGAGCCACTAAACTCTTAAACATTATGAACCTCTATAGCCACTCAAGCCTTAGAGGTTAGGAAGTTGCAACTCGACATCTCCGGAATTGAATATCACTACCTTGTTGGGCCCCTCCTATAGCTACCTTGTTGCAAATCTTATAGAGCACAGCTACCTTGTTGCAAGCCTTATAGAGGTCAGCTACCTTGTACTCTACTTGGGAATTGAATATCGGCAAAAAGGCCAAATAACCAACCTAAGAAATAACATTGCATTTGTATTGGAACAACATATTGTCCCGTTCGGACATATTGTCTGCTCTCGTCCGGGCAAATTATTTCGCAAACGCCAGCTGCGATGTTTCCGAGGTGTTGTGAATGCAAGCTGGGGTATGATCGACGAGCACGATAAGGCTGGGGATCGGCATTCAGCTCTCTTGTATAGAAGCGACCTAGCGTCGCAATATATAAGCTCGCTGGCCGGTAGAAGCTGATCAGAGAGAGAGAGAAGCAGCTACCTAGTCTTGTCTTTACAATAATCTGAATAAACCGAACACTCCTTCACCACTGGCGATGTGGGTCAAGTGCTGCAAGCTTCCGGTTAATGGTAAATGTGTTGCCGGACTGGCATGCATTTATGTTACGATTGTGATACTAATGTGTAACTTTAGTGTGGCCGTTATGAGCAGCGGCACAATGCAGATAGAGATCAAAGGGTTGAGCAAGGAGGAAGTGCAGCGTGTGATGAGAGACAACACAGCCATGGTGGGCATGGCAACGTCTCTGCTGGAAGTCACCGGTGCCAGTAGTGATTCGTCCAACGAGAGCCACGCAGTGTCTGTGTGGGGTAGCATCACCGCGGCCTCTGTTTTCTCTCTGTGCAATCAACTCGTCGAGACCGGCCTCGTGTCCTTCAACGCCACCATCAGCTTCAATGGCAAAACCAAGTCTACAGGCATGGAGGTATTACTGGTTTTTTGTCTATTATCATAAATATCATAAGTAGTACCATGCAAACAGATCATCTCCATATTAGCTTCGACCCAGATCATGTCTTCCTTTTTCTTATAGCTAGCGCGTACTGCGCCTGCATTGATTATATCCACTGATCCAAACCCATCTATGCTCTCCATATTGAAGTATCTATGACTCGTCAATGTCCTAACCACGCAATCAGTACACCTAATATTCACCTTGGATGGCCTGCAGGTCGCAAGCATCGGTGGTTGCTTAGCGGCAGGACCGGCCTCTGTGGATGGTGTCCAGGCCGCTTTGCAAGACAATGCTGCACGACGCATTGCCGTAAGTGCTCTTCGAATGCTCATAATTAATTCATCACCATATTAGTCCAATGAAATCATCATTCCTTTCACATTGCTTCGCCCCAAGATGAATCCATTCAATCAGAGCCCAGCGATGATATAGTTTGCCCGGCACGTTACAGCTTATTTGCCCTACACAAGGCTCTGACAAACAAGGCTGTGACCTATTCTCCGTGGGAGATTACACGAGCAGTCTTAGCTCTGGACACCCCCTAGCAGCCACAGCTACACTCAGCTTGCGATCACGGTAACGCTACTATCATCTATGCATGCGTGCGCTTCTGATATACACTTCAAGCAATAAACTTGTGGATTTTCCTTATGTCTAGTGAATGTCAACGCTTTCTTTATTATGGACGCATGATAGTGCTTGAAAAGCATGAGGACCCTCCTGTCGACACTAATCATGAGTACCTTAAACTTGGGTGTTTCTATGCAGGAAACAACTATCATAATTGGACGCACCATCGATTTCGTTATTTTATTATGGTTTATTGACAAAACAATAAAGTCGTGGAGATGGTGCTATCTTTGCACCTCGTATAGCTGATTATTGTTGAGCTCTTCAAAACATTCGTATTAATTGGAACATGCATATTCAAACATTGCTTCACAATTCACGCATGCTTCGACCTACACTTATAACAGTTAGGCTCATTATAAGATTTGACCTACACTTATGTGCGTAGTGATATGGTATTATCTTAACTTTGGATTGAACAAGAAATAGTGGTGGCATGGCTAAATTTGATATTGATGAGTGCCCTAATCATATTCAAGCTGAATTTGTAGGTGCTTTTCCCTAATTTCCTTCATATCAACAAGAACACTTATCAAATAACTTCAATCTTAATGTTTTGTTGTCAATTGTGTGGTGCGACTCTCAGATCCTATAAGAGATCTTCACCAAAAGCTATTAGCAATATTTTTCTTTTTGGTTAGGAATATAGATCGTGGAACAAATCTCCAAAAAACAGGGTCGTGTTTTAGTCCCAAAAATCATAAGGATCACCTACTACATAAAATTTTTGCTAAAAATTTGAGTTTTGATAACCTAAAATGGCTACTTCTATAGAGGAAAAATATGGACATCCATACTACATTCATACAAAAGTATATAGCAACATGTGATAAGGTAGCTCTCAAGTTGAGGACCTTATCCTCGAATAATCATCAATTCTCAATGAGATGTATTTGAAAAAAAATCATTCACTAGGAATACATATATTCAAGTTGATTTCCTATCTTCTATGATTTTGATGTAAACCCATATCTCCATTTGTCATCAATGTCAACATAAATATGATCTTTTGGATAAATTTCATGATATGAGTATTAATATAAAGTTGTGAGGTAAACACAATAAACACAACATCAAGATGCTCTAAAAATGATAAAAGCATGCATTCATTAAGAATGTGTTTTAGCAACCACTACAAGGAAAAGGGATTCTCGAAGCAACTGTAGGTGCACTTTTGGCTTATAAATATGAAGCCTCACAAGCCTTTCTATTCACTTGCTAGTATGTACCTTTGATGCCTTCCACCAATAACCCTACTCAACCTACAATTTAGATGTTGTTACAAGGAAATGACCTTCTTTGTGTCGAGACAAACACACATTATATGCATGTCTAGAGACCCTTGTTTACACCCATGAACACAACATCAAGATGCTCTAAAAATGATAAAAGCATACACTCATTAAGAATGTGTTTTAGCAACCACTACAAGGAAAAGGGATTCTCAAAGCAACTCTAGATGCACTTTTGGCTTATAAATATTAAGCCTCACAAGCCTATCTATGCACTTGCTAGTATGTACCTTTGATGCCTTCAACCAATAACCCTACTCAACCTACAATTTAGATGTTGTTACAAGGAAATGACCTTCTTTGTGTCAGATAAACAAACATTGTATGCATGTCTAGAGACCCTTGTTTACACCCATGAACACAACATCAAGATGCTCTAAAAATGATAAAAGCATGAACTCATTAAGAATGTTTTTTAGTAGCCACTACAAGGAAAAGGGATTCTCGAAGCAACTCTAGATGCACTTTTGGCTTATAAATATAAAGCTTCACAAGCCTATCTATTCACTTGCTACTATGTACCTTTGATGCCTTCCACCAATAACCCTACTCAACCTACAATTTAAATGTTGTTACAAGGAAATGACCCTCTGTGTATCTAGACAAACAAACCTTGTATGCATGTTTAGAGACACTTGTTTACACCCATGTTAGATTTGGATTTTAAATGCACTTATAGATGTCATAAAAGATGCTTCCTTATTGGTATTTTAAAGAATGAGAAAATTGTTTATATAGTAGAATTGTAGCTCCATTTAAGTTTTGATGCAATTCTTTAACCTATCATCTCTTTGGTGTTTCCACTTCATATGTACATGTCATTAAAAGAACCACTAAGTGGTGCTAAATTGAAAAACCCGGCATGACTCTATGGCCTTCACTCACCTTACTCCTAGAATTCCCATAGCTCCTACCACTCTCTTGGGGCTAGTACATTGTGGAGACTCTCTACATTTTGGGAATTACCAAAGCACCTTGAGTAGGACTTAGAAATACTCGAGAAGATGGTAGTAGTGACATGAATGAGAATTGCGAAGAAGAACCTACCAATGGATCGTGCATGGTAGAAGGTCCCTATCATAAGAGTTTCATGGTCCTTTGTGATTGAGATGGTTTGAGGATAGTTTGTACTCAAACATCTCCTCTTGGATGGGTGACACCCCAAGAGAGAGTTAAAATCTGGAAAGTTTTAGTAAGTCATGCTTTGTAATTTTCCTTTGAACATTAGTGTCTAGACTCTCATAGGATGATCTGTGCCATATAAATGTCTGCAACAATATAAAAAGAAACATGCATAAAAATATTTTGCATCATGATTAGGGACAAGGCAAGCAATATACAGCATATAAAAATATTGAAATAATGCTACAATACATTCCTACACACCACAATAGAAATGACACATAGATGCGCATGTTAGACACAAATATAGACACGTTTTCAGACGCGTAATTATTTAACCACCTGAAATTGGACTTAATATAATTAAAAAACTAGAGTTAATAATTATTTTTGCATTGCTCTCTAATGAATGGTAGTTCCTCCAGTTGACAAGCCTAGTTTAAGTAATTAGTGGCAAGTGACACAAACCTTATTATACAATTAGTAGCGAGCATTGCATGTATCTCGTAATTGCTCTACTTAAGATGATAAAAAATACTTCCTTTTTATTATGGAAAATTCAATTTAGCTTTAAACTTGACTATTGATTCTTGAGTATGCACATGTGCGTATGATATTTTCCATAGAATTAAGAATACACATTGAATCATTAAGCGAATTAAGTATGTTACAGTGAATGATCCATCTCATATTCAATGAGATCATCCCTTGCTAAACTATCTACTTCTAGGTCTATGTTACCAAGAGGTAACGAAACAAATAAGTCTATCCCACTATCAGATGTCTTGCTATATTGCTCAATAACCTCATCATCATCAACCACATTATTGTTCTCTTCTGCGTTTCCTTGAACATCCTCGCAAGGTTCATCTTGTACTATATCACGCATATCATCCATTATGGTGTCATCATGTACATCATCATTAATTGTTGGATTGTCATCTGCTATCTCTATGTCGGTAATATTACCATATATTGATTTTGAACGATTAGATATAGGGATGACATACCACCATCGGTTATTGTTTACCATTGGATGATACATAACCTGTATTTGAAAAACAAAAGCAAGAAACTCAAATACTTATTATATTGTGTATATATATCACATGTATACATATAAAAAAATTAGTTTTTACATATATACCTGCCTGCATTGTTGAGGTAGTACTAATGTGTCATTCTTGTTTTGGTGAAATTTTGTAGAGTCAATGATTATAAAATCACTTGGATGACGTTTGATTGTGCAATGCTCACCATTTGTTACTACTTCTTTAAACCACTTCACATCCATTATATATATAAAGAATCGTCTGAAGTCAAGCTTCAGAATATCTTGGATCAAGCCACAATAACCTTCCATGGTACCAATGGCATCCTCGAAGTGAGCAAGGATACCACAATCTTGGGTATTTCTCTTTTCATCTATACATTGAGTTCGAAGATGTTTACCCTCATACACTACAAGATATAGGCCTTATACATACGTTTAAAGCAACGAAAATGCAAATAACAAAATTTTCCCCTGTCGTCGCAAAAAGCGTTGTTATTGGCGACGCCATAGAACAGTTGGTATTACCGTCACTATCAGCATCGGTATTGGCGTCGGTATCAGCATTGCATTTGCGAGGTGATACCGACGCCAATACCGACGATTTGCGACGTACATAACGATGCCAATAACGATGCAAGCAATAAAATTTGCGACACTAATAGTGACGGTAACAGGGAAAGAAAAAATTTGTGGCAGGGCAACAAGCTGCCCTGCCATATATAGCACTATGTGCTTTATGAGAGCCATACAAAATAGTTTCTGCACCACTGTGTACAATGCACTTGCAAACAAAAACAATGTTTACTGAAATCGTAAAACTGATACATGAAATAAATACATGATTGCATAAAAAGCGATTGGTACAATCATGACAGGATATCACTAATACATAGAAAATGTCTACATAGATCAGGCGACTCAAAAATAAAGGTGTGTGAGCTCCAAGGATCCAAGGGCGAGCTACAAATCCTCGTCCCCCGAAAGCTCATCTCTCCGCAAAGGAGCATCGAACGGACTCTACAGAAAAAGAAACAACATGTTAGTTCACCATACAATAATGCATTCAAATATCTCATGGTAACTACAGACAAGAAAGATGAGTGACTTAGAGGGCCGTCGCATCTATACAATCGGTCGATCAATGCAGTGAGACCGTGCCTCTCTGCATATCGAGTCTCACGGCTAGTCGGATTGCGATTTGTAATGGAGTGCTGCAAAGAAAATAAAATGCTAACTGTTAGAAACATGATTGTTAGTACAAAGGATATTTCAAAAAAATAAACAAGCAAAACAAAGAAAAACTTACAAAGTCCTCCAAATATGTCCTGTGGGCGCCACTCCCAAGGTGATGGACCACTCCAGCCTCGAGTCATGCCCTCCCCGCCTCGCACTGCTAACTCCAACATCCTGGAGAATCTGTAGCCTCCTCCCTCAATCGGCGCCAGTCGTCTGCATCTAAGCACTTGGGCTTTGCAGCCCCACTCTTGATTGGCTTGCATGCGTCGGATCGTCTATGTGACATGTATGCATACATGCAATCCATCATCCAGCCGGTAGAGAATCTATCTATTGTGGCTGGCTCCGGAAACTCCTCGTGCAAGGATGCTACTATGTAGTTCTTGCTCCCCTCCGGTATGTTCTTTCAATGATCCAATACGTTGTGCCGAAAAACTTGTTGGCACAACTCTTTCATGCAAGTCATCACCCTCCTCCCCTCATCAATCATAATGGTGGCTCCTGATCTACTATCGATTAGATATCCATAACCCCCTAGAGTTTGCCTAAGATGGGTCTTCTCCCATCTGTGTCCACGCTCCTCGGCATATCCAGGAGACCCCTGTGTATCCGGTGTACCGACAGGGGTAATATCTCTCGGAGTGGCACCCATAGGGGTGCCACCTGCTGATGGCTGCACAAAAGCCGGAGTAACTGGAGTAGACATTCCCACAAGTGTGATAAATCCTGGAGGTGATGCAGCTCCAACTGAATGATGAGATGGAGACACCGCGTCTGTGTCTCCACAGCATCCACCTGAGCCTGAGACACGCTCCCTGGAAGGGCCACAAGAGCGAGGAGTCGCACTTGTATCCCGTGTCAACCGCAGGCTTACTACCTCTGTATCTCTGCAGCATCCCTCTAATCCCGATGCACTCCCTCCCTCTGGCCCAAGTCGTGAGAGTCGAGCTTGTCTGCTCGAAGCCAAAGCATCCGATCGTGCTGAAGTAGATCTAGCAGAGTGCCCTGACGAAGACCGAGATAGCTCCTAGTCTTCCATCTGTGTGAATCTGGCGATCTGCTCTGGAGATATGCATGTGAAGATGTCCAATAACTCCTCATCTCTCATCCCTCGACTCATCTTGAAAATGTCACCTGCACAGACAAAAAATGATGTTAGAATAATCAATTTAAATCATACAAAGCACAGTAATATAAATCATTAAAAAAAAATCTCACTTAAAATGCATATCTTATGTACCCTTATAAGCAATTGGTCAACGAATTGAGTAAGTGGATGCTTCAAGTATGAAGTATCCTATGGTCCCATGTTAATCTCCTAACACAACTCTGCATACATTGGAAGGTCGATAGACATGTCACCATAAAAGAATGAGTCAGCCTCGTTCTCAAAGAATTCTTGGACTCTTGTTTTTCCATCATTGTTAGCCGATGCTGGCTCCAAGCTTTTGTGGCCTCCACCCCTTGCTATATTGACTCCTCTATTTGCATATTATCTTCATCTATGCTCGGAACATCGCTTTAATCATATACTCTTGCACTTCGGGGAGTTGAAGGTATAACATACCACCATGGAGGTTGTCAAGGGTTTGGATAGAAGATTACCTGTTCACAAACATGTATAAGAGAGTTCAAACCATTGTGACATAAACCATGTCGTAATACAATTAGCAAGCAAATGAGTCCATGCACTTGTTCACAATGGGCCAGAAACACAAAGGTGTCGTGCAAATCCGTAATTTTTTTTCTGAAATCTATTTCAAGAAATCCAAATGGACCTCGTCAAACTGTTGCTCCAGCTCCTCCAAGTACCACTTTGAACCACTGTATATCGCATAGTATCATGGAGAAGCTACAGTAATCTACCATAACAATACTTTGCAAGTTCCCAAATACTCCATCTCATCCACAACCGTGTTTGGATCCGTTGCTCCTCACCGGCTCTCTTGCTTGAACCTTGCCATGATACCACAGTTCATTATGGAGCACATTTTGTCAATACACTCCACGCGAAAATGCCATCCGTGCGACCATGCTACACTATATATTTTGTACTGTACATTGAAACACTCAAATTAGATGTCGCATATAAAATTTAGATATGACAGATTCTAAAACCCTCATCACCTTTGGACTACATCCCCTCGAGAATTCCCACTCCTCCATTGAGACCTCTATCCCTTCATGAGACGCTACGGTCAAGGCTCCATGCAACCATCGCGTTGACATAAACCGCGGCATCTCCTCCATGCCTTCGGGATATCGAATTGGTCGATGATGCGTACTATGCCGAAATTCACCTCGCGCTTCCTCTCGATTTTGCCTAGCGATCTGGTACTTGGCGAGCCACATCTCCATAGAGGCATGGTGCAACATACAAAAGCGATTCACCTTCTCTTCCATTGAGGCATCCATTTTTTTTTCTACCCCATTTCCAACCACCACATCTCCAGTCAGTCTATCATCGTCCTTCAGCGACCATAGCATTTCATTGTCTAGTTCCACCATTGGTAGCCATTGTGAAATATGCACTAGCGCCTCAGACACCAACCAACCTTCGGCCATGCTACCTTCTGGCCAAGCTCGTTGTCGCACAAAGCCTTTTAGGGTTTTCATGAAGCGCTTCAAGAAGAACATCCATCGCATATGGAGAGGTCCAGAAATCTCAACTTCATCCACAAGATGCACAAGAAGGTGGATTTGTATCGTGAGCATGCTAGTGGGCAAGTATTTCTCAAAGAGATGACCCGTCTCCACTGCTCCCCGCCTCGCGGATTCAATAGAGGACGTCTTAATCTCCTTTTGTGAGATCCATTGCACCAAAGATGACAACCTGTAAATGGCCCCGCGTATTTCGAGAGTAAGATATCGTGCGATCGCGATCAGTAATACAAACTGCCACAAATGAGAAAGCATTATGAATAATGGCTACATCCTAAATAGCAAAATGCCCATGCTAATTACAATCCATTCGTAGTGCAAACCTGACATATCTTATGTCAGTCATGGGATTCTATCCCTGATAATTGGTCATCTTTAGAAAATGCGGACCTGAGAGAAGGCATCATACCCGTCCGAGTGCGGATAGACTTGATTACTTGCTTCACAATGCACTCTTCTTTAATAGACATAGCTACACACTTTAATGCACCCTCAGCAACTTTTATGAGTGAAAACCATATGATGATAAGTCACACGTAGACTCCTCGATACTCACTGATATGCTTGGCTAAGAAAACACACATGCCACCATAGAAGGCTTCATTGATAGCCTTAACATCACTTCACAAATCATAGAATGGGAAAAAACTCAAGTTGACCACGTATAATTGTCGCTTGAAAACTCCATGACCAAGACCTCCCCTAAATCCATGCACTCTGAATCTTCTCTTTAACTACCAGAGTTCCTAGACCATCACATTGGTGTTCTAGATTGGATTCTCTCAAGATAATGATGATGGCTCCCAGTATCATGATTTTGCTGCTTTGAAGCTATCTTTGTTGATGCCAAGCCTCTCCTAAGCACATAGATTTCCAACAACTAACAAGACTCTCAAAGAAATCAATGCTACTATGATGGGCCTTCAACATGTCAATCTTGGCTAACTCAACTGCTCTCCATCAACACACAACCAACCCAAGCAATCATTGAAACAAAGACTAGCAATTCTTCTCCTAGTAGATGACCATGGTCAGCTTGAATCTCAAAACATGAACTCCCCACTTCTAACATACTGCAACACCATCTCTCGCAAAACATGTTGACAATCTCTCCCTTAGCATTACTCATAGTTTTCACAATTCACAAGCCTTCCTAAAGCCAATGTAGAAATAAGCCTCCTCTAAAACACCGATTGCAATGCCATCGTTAGCTTTAAAGCTATGCTTTCAATAATGTTGCGGTGCTACCTTCCCTCTTTCAATCACAAGCTAGTGCCTTCTTCATGTAGACCAACATCTAGTTATCAATATATCCTTTCCTTAAACTTTCAAGAAATCATAGCCTTTAATTGCCCAAGGTCCCTAGATTTGCTCCCCCAAGAATATGCCCTCCATCTCTAAGATAACAAGCACACATATTACCTACATAGTGTCAATATTTGCCATCCTCTACCATTGTACCATTTGCTAGGATTAGTTGTAGTCCATTTACATATTTAATATAATATTTCATCTCAAAATTCACCTAACTTTATGCTCAACATTAATAACTGCTAAATATGATACACAAAATCTTGCTTCAATGGGTCCTAAAGGACATGCTTTGAAGTTGAACTCTCTACTCAATCACACATGAAGTTTGAAGAAATGCAATATCGAAATCTATGCCATCATGGAACCACACAAACCATACATATAAATTCTGTGATGAGTATCCAATCTCTCGTGCATGTAAGGAATAGTGCATGCACAATGAAGTTGCTCTCTCAAGTGCACGCGCATCTAAATTTTAATGCATATAACTGCAATGGGGGAAACATGGCATGTTAGTTCTCAACTTTGGTGCAATAAGTAAATTGACTCAACCCATGGCATAGAACTAATTGAAAAAATCAAGAGATAGTCCCCCAAGTGCAGTGTATCTGACAAATGCAATGTGAAGTGATCGTGAGCTCATAATCCCTATGATGTGGAGACATGTTGGCAAGAAAGTATATTTAAATTAGGATCTAGTAGTTTCCATTGAAATCCATCTCTAGTCTATCCATGAAAACACCAATCTCAACCAAGACAATCGAGTTCTCGAGTGCAAAAAATCCAAAGTAATAACAAAAATTATTCCTAGTCTAATCCAACACAAAAAATCAAACTATAAAACAACAAGACAAATAGTTACACAAACAATTAAACACTAAAAATCCTACCTAAAAGATGCAACACTAGGGGTTTTCAATTTACGTAGAAACTCATGACAACATACTAGTACTTAATAGTACATATTCTCTAATACCCAACAAAGGTTTTCAAACAAAATTCTATTGGTATAGAAAAAGATATATCCAATTATTTTTTGTAAGATGTATGCCTAAAGTATATCTTATAGGTACACATGATAAAATAAATTGAAAATACCATTCGTAGCATTCAAAAAGCTTAGAGCATAATATAAGTGAATTTGAGAATCTCTCAATTCCCATTTTTAAAATAATAAAAAATTATCACCCGGATAACATGGCCATAAGTTTCTCAAAAATGAAATCTATTGAGCTACAGAGCACTTGATTTGGAGTTATAGTATTCAAGTTATGATAAATCCAAAGATTTGACTACGTGTCCCAAACTTATGGGAGATTCCCATATTCTCCAATTATGGGGATTATTTGATGAGCCCAAGGATTTGGTTGACCTAGTATACACAAAGATGTGTGTATTCATTGAGAAACTTCAAGAAATCAAGAAGCCGATAGCAAAGTATTTTAGGAGTAGCTTGCAAGTGAAGAACATAGCCTTGAATGCTTGGCAATGTGTGTGTTGATATCATTACACTTGCTTGAGGAGGTTATCTAGATAAGTAGTGATTCGAACTAAGGGTTGCAACATTGGCATACCTCAAACATGAGTGAGAGTAATGAGGATGTCATTGACAAAGGATAGATGTCTAAAACTAAGGTTATATGTAAAACCCTAGGGAGGTTAGTCATAAATAAATGTATATATCACGTTGGTTCAACATAAAGAATTTTTAAAATATTATTTTTATAGAATTTTCACATAAAAAAGGGTCCCATATAAAGGGTTTACTAACAGATTGAATAGAAAAGGGTTATGTTTTATTAAGGGACAACTCACAGATAAGGATATCTATAAAGAACACACGCGATATAGAGGGTATATATATAGTGAGCTACTTGATTGTAAAACTATGTTCAGGGGCTTTAGGTCCTCATTATTGCATAAACATGATGCAAGGATTTGTTAGGAGATGGTGTTTTGAGGCTATCATTTGCAGTAAGATGTTATCTAGAGGTCTCAAAATAGTGCCCCTCAAAATAGCGGACCACTCAAAATTTTCATCTTTTTTGATACCATCTTAATTATATTCTAGAGCTTTCTTTTTAGCTCCTCTAAGAGCTACCAAAATCTTATCCATGAGCTACTTACTATCTTTGAGTACTGACTTATATGCAAAAAAGTTAATTATTAAAGTTTTCATTTCAAAAAATCCATACAGACCTTGATAGATATAACTTAGTATTTTTTGGATCCTCCTTGATGCTAAGTTGAAGTTGCTCTCTAATTTCACCAGCCTCTTAGAAGTACTTGATTTTTGAGTCCTTCATGTCTTTCCACCTCTTGCTTTCCTTGGTATACAACCTATCATAAAGAATTGGCTTTTCCTTCCCTACATAGAAAGGGGTTGGAAACCTTACAAAGATAAGCGGATTTATTGCATGACAAATGAGTCCCCCTTCTTGTTCTTTGCCCTTCTCTGACCAAACACATCCAAAATAGCTTTCCATGAGTTCATCAATCTGCATGAATAGGTTTAGCATTTGACATCTTCACCTTCTTCTTAAACAAGGGAGCATCCCACAATTAAGGTCGAATGGATACTTGTTTACCACATCTGCATTTGCCACTTGTTCCCCATCAAGATTTTCTAGGGCTGCTCATGTGTAATTGTCATGAGACAAGAGAAAGATATTCAAACTTTGTTTAATAAAGATTGAGATGTTAGTCTAAGGTACTCATTACAGTTCAAGGTTCAACTTGGCTCTCCAAAAAGGATAGGTTTCCCTCAAGGTGTACTTGGAAAACTTCCCACAAAGTGCATGATGCAATTGAATGAGAGAGAGAGAGAGAGAGAGAGAGAGAGAGAGAGAGAGAGAGAGAGAGAGAGAGTAGAAGCCCTTTGTTGGGGCACAAAGACACACTGAAGCTCAAAAAATAGAAGGTAGGTGAGAACACAGTGTAGTGAATGTCCACCATGAATATTGGTAATGCATTTGTTGCATGCACCTTGCATTGTCGCACACACCCCCCATCTTCATATTATCGATCTGCAATGCTTTCATGCATCTCATTTGTGGATGGTGAGAGTGGGATACATACATCTTCTTGTGCACTAGCAAGTAGAGTGGTGGGGTGTGGCATGCCTATAACGGATCCGAGATCTTCTAATGCAAGCAGCTAGGCATGGCATTTTCCTCGCTGGGATTTGATGAGGCGACTATTAGTTCGTGCCGTAGATACATACTGGCCTGATATTCTTCATCAAAATATCCTCCACAAAAACGAGACCATGGAGAAACACATGTTGCACGACCAACACAATTATATGTCCAACACACACTCTTAATTAAATATTACTTCCCTCACATGATTGGTTTATCAGAATGCCCTCCTCATAATGTATAGAAGCATTTAGGACTTGTGTTTTAATCTATTGTTGGGTTTCCTTCATTTACCTAGGCCAAACTTCCCAACTTTTACAACTCATTGACCTTGTGTATCATGCATGCATGTATAGTATATCTAAAGGGTATCCATGCACATGCACATGTGATCTGCCGAATGATATGTGATATTCCAAAATGACGCTCTACTTGGTGGATCCAAACTATTATTTCATATCTACGTGACTTTAGTTGTTGTAGTACTACTTATCAACCTAATATACTGATGTGGTCCAAAAGGATGACACCATGTGAGAACTCATAAAATATGTGCATTAAGAAAATTAAAATCATCCTGCAACTAAAGTTAATGTATATTTAATCCATGGACTTGCAATTCTCAACACTATACTATTGATTCAAGAATCATATGCAACACTCGAGAAAAGCTTTTAAAGGAAAGCCTTGGGGATTCATTCAGTACATGTAAGGATAGCATATGCATTGAATCAATGTGACTACTAGGTCAAAAAATTTACTATAAGTTTCCGAATATGTATTACAAAGTGGTTCATTGACTATTTTGAACTAAAAAGAAAGTGTAAAGAAAGCTCATTTAAAAGAAACACCTAATGCTTGGTACTTACTCTTTCACACACACACACACACACACACACACACTCTCTCTCTCTCTCTCTCTCTCTCTCTCTCTCCCTCTCTCTCTCGTTATGTATGCAATGCTTTTGATATGACTCAACATAATACATAGCAATACATCACATCAGGAGATGTTAACACTAGCCTTGTAATTAGCCACAAAAGTGGTTGCAAGCTACTTTATTGGCTTTGGTCCTATTTTACTATTTTTAAAATAACATGTGGATACGATATCCAAATTGGATGAAACTTCACAAATATTAAAAGATAGTGGAATAAAAGATTTGGAACAAGTTTCAAGTGAAAATTAACTTTCTAAAAAAATTAGATTTTTAAAAGTACATGAAAACTGGTCAAAATAGGACTCAGTGTAATGCTATTTGGAGCTCTTTCAAAAGTTGATAGTTTTTATCTAATTGTAACTCTCACGATGGAAATGGATACTATATATATCAAAGCATTTTTCATTAAAGTTTTTTCCTGATAAATTTTTTTCTTATGGTTTTGATTAAAAATACTAAAAGTTTTTGCTTTTCTATGCAAATGGTCTCAAAGGTGGATATAGTAATATAGATTTCCTAGCTTGTTTTGATCCTTTTTTTTCTCAATTACTCACTACAAGGAATTGGGCAATTAGCGACGCCGATTAGCGACGGCGGATATCGGCATCGCTATTGGCGTCGTTATTGGTGTCGCTATTTGCGTCGCCAATAGCGACACATATAGCGACGCTGCAGGAAAAAAAATGCGGCCGAAACCCGAGCGCCGTTTTCATTTCTTTTGCTTCGACTTTTGAGAGCGAGAGCGAGGGAGAGAGCGAAGGCTTTGTGAGAGAAGAAGAGGAAGAAGACTTGCTGTCGCCGCCGCCGCCGCCATTGTTCGCGAAGGAGAGGAGGAGCCCTCATTGCAAAGAGAAGCCGCCCCACGCTCGCCATATCTCATTGGTGAGTCTCCCTCTCTCTTTCTTTTGCTTGTTGAAGGTTTAAATCGTTCTCTTTTACTTGTTTAGGAGAGGAAATGAAAGAGGAGAGGGAGAGGGAGAGAGAGGGAGAGAAAAAGAGAGAGAGGGAGAGGGAGAGGGAGAGGGAGAGAAAGAGAGGGAGAGTGCATTCTCTCTCTCTCCCTTTTGCTTGTTTAATGTTTAAATCACTTTCTTTTTTGCTTGTTTAGGAGAGGAAACGAGAGAGTAAGAGAGAAAGAGAGGGAGAGGGAGAGGGAGGGGGAGGAAATGAGTGAGGGAGAGAAAGAGAAAGAGAGGGAGAAGGAGGGAGAGTACATTCTCTCTCTCCCTCTCCCTTTTGCTTGTTTAATGTTGAAATCACTTTATTTTTTGCTTGTTTAGCAGAGGAAATGAGAGAGAAAGAGAGCGAGAGGGAGAGGGAGGGGAAGGAAATGAGAGAGGGATAGAAAGAGAAAGAGAGGGAGAGTGCATTGTATCTCTCCCTCTTCCTTTTGCTTGGAGGATGTTTAAATCACTTTATTTTTTGCTTGTTTAGGAAATGAGAGAGAAAGAGAGATAGAGGGGGAGAGGGAGAAAAAGAGAAAGAGAGGGAGAGGGAGAGGGAGGGGAAGGAAATGAGAGAGGGAGAGAAAGAAAACGAGAGGGAGAGGAAGAGGGTGAGAGAGAGAGTGTGCATTCTCTCTCTCATGACGGGTTTGGTTGTTTGTTGTTTGAATCACTTTCTTTTTTACTTGTTTAGGAGAGAGGGAGAGGGAAGGGAAGGAAATGAGAGAGTAAGAGAGAAAGAGAGGGAGAGGGAGAGGGAGAGAAAGAGAAAGAGAAAGAGAGGGAGAGGGAGAGGGAGGGGGAGTAAATGAGAGAAGTAGAGAAAGAGAAAGAGAGGGAGAAGGAGGGAGAGTGCATTCTCTCTCTCCCTCTCCCTTTTGCTTGTTTAATGTTTAAATCACTTTATTTTTTGCTTGTTTAGGAGAGGAAATGAGAGAGAAAGAGAGCAAGGGAAGAGGGAGGGGAAGGAAATGAGAGAGGGATAGAAAGAGAAAGAGAGAGTGTGTGCATTGTATCTCTCCCTCTCCCTTTTGCTTGGAGGATGTTTAAATCACTTTATTTTTTGCTTGGTTAGGAAATGAGAGAGAAAGAGGGATAGAGAGGGAGAGGGAGAAAAAGAGAAGGAGAGGGAGAGAGAGAGGGAGAGGGAGAGGGAGAGGGAGGGGAAGGAAATGAGAGAGGGAGAGAAAGAGAACGAGAGGGAGAGGGAGAGGGTGAGAGAAAGAGAGAAAGAGAGGGAGAGGGAGGGAGAGAGAGGGAGAGAAAGAGAGGGAGAGGGAGGGGAAGGAAATTTAAGATAATAGACTTATTGATAATGGTATGCAATGTGCTTTGCCATGGGCCACGTACATTGGTAACTCTTTAAGATGGCTTAAATATGGTCAATTCCTTCATAATGCCCAAGTAGGGGATCTAATTGTGATATGCATAACTTTATAGGCATGCCAAATTAGAAATCATGCCAACTAGTCAACGGTAGGACTAAAAGAAAATGATACCCTAGCTAATGGTCATTAAGGTACTTCATCAAAATGAACCCAAAAGTATTGTTATAGAAGAGGAAACCCTTAAATTGAGTATAGGATAATTTCTCTTAGATCTTATGACTATGAGTAGAATTGATTGAAATAAATTTTATTACTATAGTTATTAAATTTCATAGATGGCGCGCATTAATTTTAAAATGGATTACTTAAAGCCGAGATATAATAAATAATTATCTACCGGGACAAACAAATCCTTGAGCATGATACAAGGCCGAGATATAACATCGGAAAATCTCTCAACTACTATATACAATGCAAGATTTATGGTCAACTTGCAACTTGATGTACATCTCCATAAAGCTATCCATTTAAGCCTCGTTTGCTGTAATGTAGATAAGATGGAAAACGAAGAAGGTTTTATTGTTCAAGACTGCGAGACGCATCTTAATTAGCGTGTCCCATGTCCTTGCTCTCAATGCAAGTTGGCAATTAGACGAAAATGCCGATTGTCTATAGAACACGTATGACGATTTGGCGAGTTTCAATCTGAGATCATTGATTAGGCGATTGCGGATTTTTAGCAAACAGTAATTTGAAGTTAATATTAATCATGCATTGTACTCTCAAGCTAATTGAAAACCATACACAATAAGATTGGGTCTTGTTGACAAGTTTTCTATCCAGAGGCGTGATGTCTCGACCCAAGGGGGAGTGCACCCTTTGCGGCCAATTAGAAGAGTTCATGGACGTGCGATGGATGGATTGCAGGAGCCAATCGACCACACGCAAGGCCCATCTATACCGTCAATGCCAGAGGAGATAGATAACCTTCCCGACCTGCCTAGAATCTTGGATCCTGAGATGGAGGCAATGATCGATGCATTGATTCCCATGGATGTTGAGACATCTGACCCGCTTAGAGAGGAAGCATCCATACCATTATATGATGGGTGCCGAGTATCTCGGTTGAAGACATTGCTTGCACTCTTAAGTGTGCAAGCAAAATACGGTTGGAGCGATACGAGTGTGACTGAGTTATTCAGGTAACTTGCACACAGGCTTCATTGATTTTTTTTAAACAGTATTATTGCAAACATTTGTGTTTTTTCAAGGCGTTTTATGATTTTTTTCAGGTTATTGAAATATCATATATTGCCACCTGCAAATACCATGCCTCAGTCTCGTGATGATGCACAACATGTTTTACGGAAGCTTGGCATGGACTACAATAACATCCACGCATGTATCAACGACTGTATATTGTTTCGAGATGAATACGAGACTATGGAGACATGTCCAAAGTGTGGTGCTCACAGGTATCGGCAGGACTTGTAAGGGTAAACCATCCCTCAAAAAGTTCTCAGACACTTTCCGCTCATCCCCCGCATAAACCACATGTTTCGCACGTCTGCCATGGCAAGCTTGACAATGTGGCATGTGTAGAATAGGTCCACGGATGGAGTTCAATGAATATCAGCGGACTCGCGCGCATGGAGCCACATTGACTCTACCTTCCCAGGCTTTGCGTGAGAGCCAAGGAATCTTCGGCTCGGTCTCGCCATGGATGGTGTGAACCCATTCGGTCTGTGCTCGACTTCTTACAGTGTGTGGCCTATAGTGCTTGTCAACTACAACATCCCTCCATGGCTTTCTACGAAGAAAGGACATCTCATCCTTAGCTTGCTCGTCCCGGGCCGCTACAAAGTAAAAAATATGGACGTGTATCTTCGTCCATTAGTCGATGAGCTTAAGATTTTGTGGGAGGAGGGGGTCACGGTGCAAGATATGAGCAGGCGCGATGGTCGGCAGTCAGCTAACATTCGAGCCATTCTCATGTGGACGATGCCTGACTTTCTGGGATTGGGAGAGTGCTCAAGTGAGCAGACCTTTGTTCTCGCTGGTAATATCTATATTTTGTTTCAGCCAATCAAGTATTCACTAGGTCGTGGCTTGCCTTGCAGGTCTGGTTACCTCAGATTATCATGCATGTCCATTGTGTGGGCCACAATTAGACTCCCGAAGGTCACGAACCATGAAGAAGATGGTATATCAAGGACATGCCGCTTTCTTGCCGGAGGATCATGAACTCAGGGAAGGTTTTCTTGGACGACCTCCAGCACGTATGAACGCTGCAAGCTGGTATGAGCTGAAAATGGTAAACCCGGAATCACATCCAAATGGAATACGAGAGTTCTCAGTTTTCTATGAGTTGCCATATTGGACCCACTTACAGGTCAACCACTTGTTGGATCCCATCCATATTTTCAAGAATGTGGGCAGCTTGCTATGGGACCACATCACAGGAAAGAGAGACACTATAGGGTCACGAATGGATTTAAAGGAGGTAGATAAGATGGATGCGCTTTGGCCGCAGTCAAGTGCTAAAGGGGGAGTGCAGCTTCCTCGCGCTCCCTAGGTTTTGTCTACCAAAGAAGAGCACATTGTGAAGCAAGTAATCAAGTCTATCCGCACTCCGATGGGTATGATGCGTTCTCTCAGGTCCGCATTTTCTAAAGATGACCAAATGTCTGGGCTAAAATCCCATGATTGGCATAAGATATGTCAGGTTTGTGAACACAATGGATTTTAATTAGCGTGGACATTGTGAAATTTGAAAAGTGACCATTATTCATAATGCTTTCTCATTTGTGGCAGTTTGTCCTACCCATCGCGATCGCGGGATTTCTCATTATCCAGAAATCCACGGGGCCATTTACAAGTTGTCGACTTTGGTGCAATGAATCTCACAGAAAGAGATTAAGACGTCCTCTATTGAATCTGCAAGGCGGGGAGCAGTTTAGACGGTCTGTTTCTTTGAGAAATACCTGCCCACTAGCATGCTCACGATACAAGTTCACCTTCTTGTGCATCTTGTGGACGAAGTGGAGATTGCTGGACCTGTCCATACGCGATGGATGTTCTTCCTGGAGCGCTTCATGAAAACCCTGAAAGGCTTTGTGCGACAATGAGCTCGTCCAGAAGGTAGCATGGCGGAAGGTTGGTTGGTATCAGAGGCGTTAGTGCATATCTCACAATGGCTACCAACAGTGGAACCGGACAATGAAATGCTTTGGACGCTGAAGGATGATGATAGGTAGACTGGAGATGTGGTGGTTGGAAATGGGGTAGAAAAAAGAATGGATGCCTCAATGGAAGAGAAGGTGAATCGCTTTTGTATGTTGCACCATGCCTCCATGGAGACGTGGCTCGCCAAGTACCAGATTGCAAGGCAAGATCGAGAGGAAGCGCGAGCTGATTTCCGACGCAGTACACGTCACCGACCGATTCGATATCCCGAAGGCATGGAGGAGATGCTGCGGTTTATGTCAACACGATGGTGTCATCATGGAGCCTTGACCGCAGCATCCAGCGAAGGGACAGAGGTCTCAATGGAGGAGTGGGAGTTCTCGAGGGGATGTAGTCCAAAGGTGATGAGGGGTTTAGAATGTGTCGTATCTAAATTTGCTTGCTACATCTAATTTGAGTGTTTCAAATGTGCAGTACAAAATATATAGTGCAGCGTGGTCGTGCGGACGACATTTTCGCGTGGAGCGTATTGACAAAATGCGCTCCACAATGGACTGTGGTATCATGGCAAGGTTTGTGCAAGAGAGCCGGCGACGAGCAACGGATCCGAACACGGTTGTGGATGAGATGGAGTATTTTGGGAACTTGCAAAGTATTATTATGGTGGATTACCGTAGCTTCTCGATAATACTATTCGAAGTGCAGTGGTTCAAAGTGGTACTTGGAGGAGCTGAAGTAACAGTTCGACGAGGTCCATCTAGATTTCTCGAAATAGATTCCGATAAAAAGTGGACGGATTTGCGCGACACCTTCGTGTTACCGGCCCATTGTGAACAGGTGCAAATAGTCATTTGCTTGCTAATTGTAATACGATATGGTTTATGTCACAATGGTTTGAACTCGCTTTGTAAGTGTTTGTGAATAGGTAATCTTCTATCCAAACCCCCGACAACCTTGATGGTGGTATGTTATACCTTCAACTCCTCGAGGTTTGAGAGTATATGATCAAAGCGATGTTCCAGGCATAGATGAAGAAAATATGCAAATAGAGGGGTCGATATTACAAGGGGTGGAGGCCACCGCAAGCTTGGAGCCCGCATCGGCTAACAATGATGGAAATACAGAAGTCGTAGAATTTTTTGAGAACGAGGCAGACTCATTCTTTTGTGGTGACATGTCTATCGACCTTCCAGTGTATGCAGAGTTGTGTCAGGAGATTAACATGGGACCATAGAATACTTCATTCTTCGAGAATTGTATTACTCAATTCGTTGTTTAGATCTCTTATAAAGGTAGATAAGATATGCATTTTAAGAGGGATTTTTCAAAAATGATTTATATTAATGTGCTTTGTATAGTTTAAATTGATTATTCTAACATCATTTTTTATTTGTGCAGGTATCGACATTTTCAAGATGAGTCGAGGGATGAGCGATGAGGAGTTTCAAGACATGATGGCATGCATGTCTCCAGATCAGCTCGCGAGATTCAGAGAGATGGGAGACCAGGAGCTGTCTCGTTTTTCATCAGAGCGCTCTGCTAGATTTGCTTCAGTGCAATTAGATGCTTCAGCTTCAAGCAGATGATCTCGAAACTCGCGACTTGGGCCAGAGGGAGGGACTGCGACTACAGGAGGATCACGGGAGTGCTATTGTGGAGACACGAACTCGGTGTCTCCATCTCGTCGTTCAGCTGGAGCTGCGTCACCTCCAGGATTTGTCACACCTGTGGGGACGTCGACTCCAGTTACTCCGACTTTTGCACAGCCGTCGGTAGATGGCATGCCTTTTGGTGGCACTCCTTTTGGTGGCACCCCTTTGAGTGGCACTGCGGGAGAGGGTACCCCCGTTAGTACATCGGATGTACAGGGGTCTCCTGGATATGCCCAGGAGCATGGACAGAGATGGGAGAGGGCCCATCTTAGGCAGACTCCTAGGGATTATGGATACCTAGTGGATAGTAGGTCAAGAGCCATCATCATGAATGATGAGGGGAGGAGGGTGATGGCTCGCATGAGGGAGAGGTGCCAACAAGTTTTTCGGCACAACGTCCTGGATCATTGGAGGAACATACCGGAGGGGAGCAAGGACTACATAGTAGCATCCTTGCACGAGGAGTTTCTGGTACCAGCCGCAGTAGATAGATTCTCTACAGGCTGGATGATGGATTGTATGCGTGCATACATGTCACATAGACGATCCGACGCACGCAAGGCAATCAAGAGTGGGGCTCCAAAGCCCGAGTGGTTAGATGCAGACGACTGGCGCCGACTGAGGGAGGAGGCTACAAATTTGCCAGGACGTTGGAGTCAGCAATGGGAGGTGGCGAGGGCACGAATCGAGGCCGGATCGGTGCATCCTCTTGGGAGTGGCGGCCATAGGACATATTTGGAGGACTTTGTAAGTTTCTCTTTTGTTTTGATTTTTTTTTTTTGAGATATTCTTTGTACTGATAATCATGTTTCTAACTATTAGCATTTTGTTTTCTTTGCAACACTCCATTACAAATCGTGATCCGCAAGGCCTTGAGACTCGATATGCAGAGAGGCACAGTCTCAAGGCATTGATCGACCGATTGTATAGATGTGGCGGCCCTGTAAGTCACTCATATTTCTTGTCCATAGTTACCATGAGATATTTGAATGCATTATTGTATGGTGGATTGATATGTTGTTTCTTTTTCTGCAGAATCCCTTTGATGCTCCTTTGCGGCGGGAAGAGCTTTCAGGAGACGAGGATTTGTAGCTCACCCTTGGATCCTTAGAGCTCACACACCTTTAGTTTTTAGTCGCCTAATCTATGTAGACATTTTCTATGTATTAGTGATATCATTTCATGATTGTACCAATCGCATTTTATGCGATCATGTATTTATTTCATGTATCGGTTTTATGATTTCAGTATACATTCTTTTTGTTCACAAGTGCTTTGTATGCAGCAGTGCAGAAACTATTTTGTATGGCTCTCATACAGCACACAGTGCTATATGTGGCAGGCCACAAATTTTTTTTTTCTCTGTTACTGTTGCTATTTGCGTCGCAAATTTACTGCTCGCGTCGCTATGAGCGCCGCAAATTTTCTGTAATCGTCACTATATGCGTTGCTATATGCGTCGCAAATAGCGACACAAATAGTGACGCATATAGCGACGATTCTATGGCATCGTCAATAACGACGCTTTTTGCGACGACGGGGGCAAATTTTTTTGTTTGTATTTTCATCGCTTTAAACGTCGCTATAAGGTCTATATCTTGTAGTGACTATGTTATGTTGATCACCTTTTCCTAAAATAGTTTCTTCCAAATCTTTTTGGTTGATGAAAAATTTAATATTTGGAGAGTGTTGAGTGTTGAAATGACTTGTTTTTTTTGGCTGATTTTTGTTGCTTTTGAGAGCTGAATGGTTGATTTTATGAGATGATTGATTGATTTGGAAGTGGATTGAGAGTGTTTTGGATGATATTGATTGTGTTTTGGAAGATCATGACGTTTGTTGATGGTTCTGTGATGTTCTGATAGGTTCTGATTGGTTCTGTATACCTTCTGTTTTGTTCTGTATACCTTCTGTTTTGGTCTGTTTTGTTCTGATTGTCTTCTGTAACGAGGGATGAAGTATTGATTGATGAAGAATGAGATATTGTGAAAGCTTAGTGAATGGTTTGTGAGAGTTTTGAATAGTTTGAGAATGAGTTATGAGGTTTTGATGACCTTCTGTAACCTTCTGTAGGTCTTCTGTAGAGCTTCTGTTTCTGTTCTGTTTTGTTCTGGTACTGTTCTGTAGACTGTTCTGTATGCTTCTGTAAGTGTTCTGTGGAATGTATGTGTGACTTTGGGGAAAGTTTTCTAGCCTTGGAAAGAGGTGAATACAAGTGCAAAAGAGCTGAAAGAAGTGGAAGAAGTAGCTGATGAAGACTCAAGAGAAGACTAGAGTGAAGTGACAGTAGTGAGCTATGAAGAGATACTGTAGTGGCTCTGGTGACCCTTCATATCCGACATACCTTTTGGGAGGGGTATCCACGACCTAAGAATAATTATTGAGAGTGATTTTTGAGAGATTGTAGTGAGGATATGATGTATTATTGATGGAGTGTGTGAGGGAGAGTCAGAGATAGCCAATTCTACTAAAACAGAGTGATTGTATATGAGAGATTGAGAGAGAAGACTATGAAGATATTGAAGATGAATAATATGTGATGTATTTCCATTCAAGATGGTGTATTTCTTTGTTTTCTTTGTTCCATTGATGGATTTTGTGAAGATGTTGAAGAATATGGTTGATTCTATTAAAATCCGTGGAAAATTTACATGATGCTGCATGAAGATTTGTTGTGCTTGGTGTTCTTTTCTTCATTGTGATCATATGAAACATGATAAACAAGCTTGTTGATGTTACAAGATAGATTTTCTTGCAAGAGAATTCCCTTTTCCTTGGTGTTCCTCTCGGGGCTCCAGAGAGGATCCAAATTTCCATAGAAGTGGCTTTTTCACTACAAGGCTAGTGTTAAACCACACTCAAAAGGGATAATTTTTGTGACAAACTACTAAGTTCCATGGACACAACCTTCCTATCTATTTGTATCTGTAAGTATTGAGATGACTTATATTTATGTAGCTCTTAAACTACTTTAGATCCCTTAATATTCTTTCATGCATGCCACCATTGAATGCTGACTCAACAAAATACATAGCAATACATCATATGAGGAGATATTAAACCACACTTAGAGGGGCTAAGTGTTGTGACAGACCACTAAGTCCCGGGGACATGACCTTTCTATCTAGATTTGGTTTATTGAGATGACTTGTATTTACATAACTCTTAAACTAATCTAGGTCCTTTAATATTCTTTCATGCATGCCACCATTGATTGTAAACTCAATGCAATATATAATAATGCATCATATGAGGAGATGTTGAACCACACTCAAAAGAGATAACTGTTGTGAATTTGGACTACTAACTCCTAGGGACATGACCTTTGTATTTGTGTTTGATTTGGTATCTCTAAGTATTGAGATGACTTATATTTATGTAGCTCTTAAATTAGTCTAGGTCCTTTAATATCTTTTCATGAATGCCACCATTGATTGCAAATACTTTAGAAGGGATAAATGTTGTGATAGACTACTAGATCCCAGGGACATGACCTTCCTATCTGCCTTTGGTTTTCCATCTCCAAGTATTGAGATGACTTATATTTATGTAGCTCTTAAAGTAGTCCAAGTCCTCTAATTTTCTTTCATGCATGCTACCATTGATTGCAAACTCAATGTAATACATTGTAATACATCATACTAGGAGATGTTAGACCACAGTCACAAGAAGGGATAACTATTTTGATGGACTACTAAATCCTTGGGACACAACTTTCCTATCTACACTTTGTTTGGAATCTCCAATTTTTTAGATGAATTATATTTATTCTTTCAAGCTCATCAAGCCACGTAATCAACAATATTGATTTAGATTAGAGCTATTAGTTTATATTAGCAATTCATACTTGTTTGAGAGATTAGTTGACAAGTTTGGAGGATTTGTGTTTCAATAGTATATCCCTATTGAATTCAAAAGTGCAATATCTTAGGAAATCCTAGCAACCACTTGAGTATGAGCTTCAAGGCTGAGAGGCTAAGACAAAGCATAATACCCTGGTCTAATCATCATTTGACTAGTGCTTACAACTCATAAGTAGAAGATGAAGAAACGTGACATGCAATCTCATGCAATCTTTGTGTCATAGTTGCCTAATTTTCGAATCCCATCAACACATCAAGAGGGGCCAAGATAGTTGATGGATCCTATGAATCGGTCTAGGATTATCCTAACAATATAAAAGTTTCGTTATAGTGTTTCAAAACCTAAAACAATCCAAATATCTAATTTCTATGATCATAAACTCAACTCTTGTAGGCCAAGCTTAATTTTTGATCCATTATTGTGGCCATAAATAATGGAAACTAGAAAATCTCATAAACCTTAATAAAAATTACTAATGTAACTACCGAATAAAATAAATAGATTCCAATTTCTTAGAATTTGTGTAATGGAATCTAGCTAAGTATATATTTGCTAAGGACATTAAGAAGTGCTTCTCTTAACATTATGTACATGATGCAAACTTTTCTAGATGAAATAGGAAAAATCTTAGAATTTGACTTATTGGAATTTTAACTTGTAGTTGGAGATGTACTATGTGATGCATGTTGGCTTAACAACATCTATAGTCCATATGAAGCTATTGTTCTATGTAAATAAAGTAGTTTCCATATATATTGATGATTCACTTTTCAATTTTTCAATAGATCTTCAATTCATATGGGAATGATGTCTTCATATACAACCATTAGCACATTACAAGCAGCAACAGTTGCATCAAGAGTCTGGATAGCAACATAATGATTATGTTTATGCCGAATTCGGTCATGCATGTTGTGTACCTTGCCACGGACATGGACACTTATGCCACACAACCATATGGGTAGCTGCCTCATGGAGACCTTGATGCAATGCAGGAGTGGCAAGCAAATGATTATGACCAACATCATGCCGATACGTATGCTCATGGATTTGCCAATCATCATACTTATGGTCAGCCTAGGATGAAAGGACACTGTTGTAGTCATGTTGGGCAATCATCATGCAATCTTGGGCATCATGTTTAGGCTTGAAGCTATTTATGCTACTATTGGGTTATGCCTATTGGTTATGGGGTGCTCCCAGCTACTCGGTATGATGTCATGATGTATTTGGACTATGCCACATATCTTGTTTATGCTCTGGAATGCTTTTGAGTTGAGATTAGAGCTCGATTTGAGTTTGAATGTCACTTCTTTGCAACGGGAATTTCATCTATGACATGGTTTATGCCTAGGCTACCCAGTACGGGTTATGATGTCTTGGTGAATGCTTTATGCTTTGGCTGTGTGGATGGCAGTTATTTGAGCTTATCTTGACATTCATTTGAGTATTCCCTTGAGCAGTTGGATAGCGACTTGGCTTTTTTCACTACGACTTGGCTTTTTCCGTTATGACCTTGGATGCTATATGGGATTTGATGCTCTGATTATGGATCTTGGCTATTACTTGGACGCACTTACAGGTATTGAGCAGTGAAATGCTCCTTTGTTTTTGGTAGCTGCCTATTGACCTATGATTGCTCATTTGCATTTGATATGCGGGTTACTTACTGATAAGTGGACTTACATAGTGCTTGGGATTTACAATTATGGTCGTCCTGCTTCTCTGTTGTATGACATCTATGCTATTTGGGCAGCTATTGCCTATGTATGTCAGACAACAGTTGATCTTTATGGCCATCCATGTATGCACATGGTCTGCTGCTATGTATTTTATAGTTCCTCTTACCTAGATGATTTTACAGTGATATTTGGGCTTTTATTGGAGCTTGATTCTTGTAGTCTTATTTGCTACCTGTCATTCTTGGTTGGACATCTATGTCAGTACATGGTATGAGACACTGCAAAGTTATGTATACTCCTATGTTTCGGGGATGCTTATGCATTTATGGCTCTGAGGCATGCTTATGCTTTTATGGCTGTGAGCTACAGTGGTTGGATATGTCATGCTTTTCTTTGTTAGGCTTATCCATGTGGGAGCTTTTGCATCCGTGGTTGATGCCTTTGTATTCTCCCCTTTTGGTTTGGATGAGTCCCCTTTGCAGTATGCTATGACGACTTCCAGCTCTTCTAGTCATGGAGACAGTCCTCTTGATGAGCCTGTTCTCTTCGATGAGAGTTCCCCTAATTCTTTGAGCTCCTTAGATATATTGGATAGCCCTATTCATGCTATTACAGAGCAACTGTCCTCTTCTACAAGTTTTACAAGTTCTGTTTGCTTTCATTGTGGAAAGATAAGGCATGTGAAGCGTAAATTCTTCAATTGGATTAGAGAGCAGAAAAGATTGCGCCGCACTAGACATGAGAGCACAGTTAGTGATACAGTAGATGAGACCACTGTTGATAGTGGTATGGCGTATGTAGTTACCCATGATGATGTAGCTGAGCCTAGAATCATGGCATCGTGTTACCCTATAGATTACTTGCTCAGTGATATAGCCTATACCTTTGATTGGCTTTTAGACAGTATGGCATCTTGTCATGTTACTCCGCATAGAGCTTGGTTCTCTTCTTATAGGGAGGTTGATGTTTGTATTTCTTTGGGCCTTGAGCAGGATTGTCATGTTATTGGTACAGGGGATATACACTTGGCTTTGCCAAATGGGTCTTCTCTTATGCTCCATGATGTCTTGCATATACCTACGCTCAATAAGAGCCTGATCTCTTTCAGTCAGTTGCATGGTGCAAGATATTATGTCTCTCTTGGGGATACTTCATGGAAAATCTATCGTGGTTGCTTGGTATTGGCCAGAGGTGCTAGATATGGCAGTGATTATGTAGTGCATGTCTCTCATGTGGGAGATTCTATGGTTGTAGTTACGCAGATGCCACATGCATTGTTATGGGATTGTTGCCTAGGCCATGTATGACACACTAAGATGGATGCTTTATGTGATATGGGCTTATTGCCTGCTCTTCCCCATGCTACTTGCCCTCATTATACTCATGGTCTGTGCAGAGCCTCTTTGGCTTATGGCAATCGTGTGAGGCATGCTCCTCTAGATCTAGTCCATGTTGTAGTATATGGACTTATGCCTTCTCAGTCACTTGGTGGAGCATCGTATTTTGTGACCTTCATGGATCATGCTACCCACCATGTTTGGGCTTACCCTTTGGTACAGATTGAGAATGTTGTTACTATGCTTGACAGGTTTATGGATTCTGCTAGTAGCAGGCCTAAATGCTTGCAAATGGATTATGAGAGTCATGCTATCTCTCCTAGCTTACAGATCTCTTGTCAGCAATATGACATTGATTTTTTATGCCCATGGTATTATGGGATAGCTCATGGCATATGCCTGACTTTACAGGCAAAGGTTGCTTTTATGCTTACCACAACTAGGTTGTCTTATGGCTTTTGGGCTGAGGCCCTTATGACAGCAGTCTACTTGACTAATTGGACGTCGTGTTTCTCTTTGGATGTTATTACTCCACATGAGGCATGGAGTGGCATGAGACCCTCCTATGATCACTTGAGGATGTTTGGCTGCTAGACATCTGTCAGTATGCCACATGAGCCTATGTCACACAGATGCATACTCATTTGTTATGGAGATGGTGACTTTAGGGCTTACAAGTTTTGGGATTTAGATGCCCAGAAAGCTCTACGCAGCTATCATGCTGTCTTTTATGAGACATGGACACCTCTCAGACCTCTTGATGTGTGTTCAGTGTGCTTTATGGTTGATTCTACAGCTGTATGTCAGTCTTTCGCTTTGTTGAGGCCGTATACTATCTTGAGACCCCGTTTGACTTGGGTCTGGGATGCTGGCCCTCTTTCGATGATTTACCTTGGAGAGTCTATATGCTCTCCGTTGTCTTTTATGCTCTGCACTGATGCATTGCACCAAACAGATGCTTTATAGCCGTGCGCTTATGAGTTGTGTTGCTTGCTTCATGGGATGCTCTCATGGATTGATGTATTGTCTAGAGCTATGGGATCACTTATCTCCTAGATGTCAAGGACTCAGGGATGCTTGACTCTTCTTGTGAGGAGGTTCCTGCCACTTATTGCACAAATTTCTTTCGGATTGGGTATTGCATGAGATGTCATGATTCCTCACCTTGTCTCTTTTCTTTTGTTTTGTTTATTCACTCCCTAACCCATTGGCCTTTTAGTGGGAGGTTGTTGGGGTAAAAGGCCCTTGAGCCTGCTCGTGTATAGTGACTGTCCATATTCTTTACTCATATATATATGAAAGTGCAATAAGGCTATTATAACATTGTTGACAACACCTACATTGTGTGTGCTCTTCTCTCTCGCATCTCCTGCATCCCTTTCAAGAAGAATATTAGGGATGTGTTTGTAGAATCTAATATGTATCACAATATGTGAACATCTCTTCACACAACTAAAATAACGAGGCTATATATGTCCACTTCTAGAGAAGAAAAATGTTCAATGATGTGTTCCATTTAATGCATGTCCATAGTGATCGGGACATGCCTCATCAAACAACACTTAGAGATCTTCACAAAATTTAGTCCTCCATATAGATTTGCTTTTCATACGCATTCATATTATGAATGTGATCATTCACATGCTCAAGTCCTTTTAGAATTATCTTCTATGATCAAGGCCAAGGATATATGGACTCAATGTATGATACATCTTCAAAATAATGCACCTTACTATATCACTTTAAAAGAAAATGGTGTAGCAATAACACCAAAGAAAAGAGTATGTAGAGCTCTAACTTCAAAGGATCTTTAATATCTTAAAACCTTCATAGGGTTATCAAATGAATGGTTGAGAACTTTAGAATTGACAGAATATGAATGAGTCTTTTACATGGGAGAGGTGTATTGTAGTGGAGATCATGTGGTTATCAAAGTTGATGAATGTGATTCTCAAATGCCACCAATAGGACATTGGTAAGCACCAAAAATAAAAAAAGTTTGGTTTATTCTTGCGAGAGAAGTTTATGCTCTTTATGGGTGCCAAGTATTACAAACAATGCATCAGAGTTAAAAATGTTGTTGAAGTTCTTCTTGTAGATGAAACTATAGGGATGAGTGTACTTGAGAAAAACTAACTTGTATACAACTATAATTGTATAAGACTAATGAATTTTATATTCCACAAGTGTATTTTTCTTTCTATTGGAGATAGAATTATTGCATATAATATCAAATATTTGTAGCATCAAGTAAGATTACTATCTCATTAGTATGTCTTGGTTCTATAGGACGTATTCCCCCCCATGGGTAGAAGAAGGAGATATAATACTAATAAGAGCTAGACAAACTTCAAGTGACTTAATAAATAGTAATTTTGCACATGCCATATAGTATGCAGGGTGGATCATGAGCAAAAATTGTTGAAGTTGGATAGTTATGTGCTTATGGTGGGAATGAGAAAAAATGTAAGATATGTAAGGAGGATAATTGTGTTTATGCATGGGATTCCATTTTCAAAGTTCTATAAAATTGGATAGTAATAAAGAGAAGAAATGTGATTGTTAGTGGTGTGACAAAGCAATTACAATGGGGGTGGCAGCATTACTGATTGGATATTTTATATATCCATAAGTTTTGAGTCATCCGAGTTTTATATAGCAACTATATATGAAAAAAGTTTATGTCTCCAATTTTGTTTTTACTTTGCAATACATAGCTTTATTTGTCCTTAGACTTTCAAAGTTTGGTTGATGAGTTGACCTTGTACTATTAACATGATCTCAAAATTTTTCATTGGGCATAGTATGGACCCCCAAATTCTTCAAGAAATTTATCATTTCTATGAGACTATGATGAAGAAATTTCTAGAGGTAATGAAAAAAGTGAAGGCTATTCTCAATGAGTATGAGAATACAATATCTTGTGAAGATGGTTCCTCATGAGGATCCATGTTGAGCTCGAAAGAGGAGAGTTCAAGCCTTGTAATTTTACAAATAAAGAGACATGAGTGCTCACTATCCAATATAGTAAATGAGCAAAGTCATCACTTGGAGAGGCTTCTTCATATGATCTAATTTTTTGTCTACCTCCATTGAGTGGAGGTGACAAAAAGAAGAAGAATGGTGGATTCTTTTGAGATCAAAATCTTGTCTTGAATACCAACTATCCTACAGTTAATAGTTAGTTTAGGCATAGAAATGTGAATGAACTCTTATTGCACGATAAGAAAGCACAAGAAAGGGTTAGGGTAGTTATCAATAAGCAATATACTGAGACAAAGCCCCTTGTTTTTAAAGCCGTAACCTTGATGTGAACTCAATATGATATTTAACACTAGTATGTGTGGGGTTTGCTCAAGGAAAAAGAAAGAGAATCGTACTACATCAACCTTAAGTCTCTCAATTATGAGGACGGAATATTAATTTTATCCTTTAATATCTTTATTTAATATAAAATACTACTAGAAAAGTTTATATTATTTGCTCAAGGCTAATTGAAATTATAATAATTTTCCTTTATAATGTAAGGAATAGATGGATCCAAAAGGTTATCAAGGATAGATGAATCATTTCATTCTTTTAACTAATACTTCACATTACAAATGTAATTAAAGAGTATAGATGGCAATCATTGTGTTTTTTTTTTTCCAAAACTTATGTTCAACATCAAGAGCAGAACACAAAGAGCTAGATGAAGTAATATTTGAGACGTTTTATTTTTTATTTATAGGTTTGTAGCAATTACTTACTTTTTTGTTTTGTTATATGAAGGTGATGTTGATGCTTTTCCTCTTGAATCGCTAATGAAAACTTGTAATGATATACATGTAAATACCATTCTACGATAAATACTATAGTACTTGTATCTTGAAAAAGCTATTGATAATACATCCTTGTGCTATTAGGATCCCAAAATGGAGATTTATATACCTAAACCACTGATAAATGATAATAATGAGATATTTGTATTCTAGATATGGAGAGTTAGCTTCATCTCTCTTTTTTTCAATTGGATTTTCTAGAAATAGTGACATTTATTTGGCATCTAATATTTAGTATAGTTGATTTACTTGTGTTGCGACCACTTAAATTTAGGAGAATGATGCACACACAATGTGTGTAATTTTTTCAAGGAAAAGCCTATTAGAGAGTGAAAATAACATGATAGAATTAAATGCAAGTCATTTTTTTTCAAGT